>NW_027273892.1:0-152099 GCF_046630095.1 Trachinotus anak
AGAAATCGATATACTCCGTGATGTTGTATGTCTCCGAGCCACAGTGGCTGACAATGGGTCTGCCACTGGGGATGACATTTGGAACTGGCCACGACGCAGAAGGTTTGTGGATTTTAGGCAGCAGGTAGAATAGGCGTGGGCGAGGATTATCAGGGCCCATAAGGTAAGTTTTTTGTTTATTGTTTATGAATTTGTTTCTATATAACTGTTCTACTTTCTCTCTGACAATGGTCTGGGTTTCTGGCTGGAGTAAATATTGCAGTGGTTTGTAATAATGAGTGTCACTGAGTTGTCTGTCTGCTTCCTGTAAATAGTGAATTTTATCCTGTATACAGATTTGGCCTCCTTTGTCTGCGCCTTTAATGATGATGTCCGGGTTATTGGCGAGACTGGCGAGCGCTCCTCTCTCCGCCTGGCTGATGTTTTGCCTGCTGGAATGGCGCGGCTTGAACTGGCGGAAAGCTGCTATGTCCTCCTTGATGAGGTTCTGAATCGGAGATGACACTGCCTCCAATTTCGGTTCCCAGTGTGATAATGTAATAAAAGGTACGGCTTCCTGTTGTTTATTGTAATCAAAATAGTCTAATAATTTGAAACGGCGGTGATACAGGTGGAGGTCTTTGCGTATTTCTAGTGGAGTTGGTGGTTTGGGCGTAGGTATGAAAGTCAGTCCTTTTTCCAGTATTTCAATTTCTGCTCTATTTAGGGAGAAAGACTGGCTTAAGTTGACTATATTTGATGAAGAGGGGAGTGCATTGGCAGCATGTTTAACTTAGACAGCCAGTGTTTGAGGATCTTATCTGCCGTCTCCTTTGTCCAATGAATTGGATCATTGGGGTTAACTGTAAAATCTGGTCTGTCAATGCGGGTTAAGAAGTTATATTTCAGCCTGATTTTTTGGTTCATTTCAGAAATTAATACCTGTTGGTTTTCTGGTATTTTGTTAGAGTAATGAATGATGGGGACGTGGATGATGGCCATCGGGAAAGCCGTTGTTGTCACGGCAACCAGCTGTTGCAGTTGTTTGCACGAGGTGGGTGTGGTTTGTTCCCTCAGGCAGTTATTGAGTCCGACTGACAGAATAACATGCTCCACCTGTGGTTGGATACTCAGTTTTTTGAGCAGGTGTGTCACGTGTGAGCAGGTGGCACCGGGATAGCTGTCCACTTGGACCCGCTCGTCGGTGAAGACTGGGATTCTGGCCAGATTGGAGTCGCCAATTATTAAAATTGGTTTTCTGACCGTCAATCGCCAGTCCTGATTTTTGTAGATGGTATGCTGGTGGACTGTCGGCTCTGTGCGCTCCGGTCTGGCTCGTGTGCGAGCGGCGGTACGCTGGGGTTTGGGCACCGGGCTGGAGTCAGACTGAGGAGTATTAGTGTCATTTTGACTTTCAGTTGTGTCCTCTGTCATCATGTTTTTCTCTCCATCCTGTGCCCCCGCCATCACCGTGTTCACCCCTCGCACCGGTTCAGACTCAGCGAGCGCACCTTGAGTGACGTCATCCAGTGCGCCGTGTGTTGCAGAGGTCAGAGAGATTGTCTCGGCCACGGACACAGCCACGTTCGAAAGTTGGGGACCAATTGGTAAGTTATTTACCGAGTCTTCCTCACAAACCAGTTCAAAATTTATTTTGGGGATATTGTCTTGATTTGTGTTATTAGGATATTGCTCTGTGATCTCGTTTGGTGGGGGTGTTTTCTCCGTTACAGGCTGTGAAGCAAGTAACGGTGCGTCAGCGTGGCACGGATACACTTGGGCCGTTGTTTGTCTGTGCGCCTGGCGTGGTACCGTCGGCTCCTGGGCAGGAGGGGGCGCAGGAGCTAGAATGGTGTGCGGCTCCTTAGCCGTAGTGGCGGAGCTCCCCCTCGTGTTTGGTTCGGCCTGGCTCGGCTCAGATGGACCAGGGAGCCCCAAGTTTCCCGGTTGCGCTGCTTCTTAGGACGGTAATTAATACTTTATTTCAAAAAAGAGGAAATATGTCCTTTATTTTTTGGAACACCTTGTAATAATTGACTATTTCTTTAATCCCATCTATAGGAGAAGTGCTGACTGACCTGGCTCTGGCAGGGTTAGGTTAGGGGACAATGCTCTTTTAAAATAAGATAAATAAAGTTTTCTTTAAAAAAAATTAGAGAGCAGCTCTGGCAACAGGTATCTGCAACGTCATTTTCATATTTACTTCTCCTTAAGGGTTCTTATAACTCCTATAATAATAAAATGAAACAGAGACAAAATTAAAATGACAATATATGAAAAATTAAAAACAAATACATTAGGGTTAAAAAAGAACCTTTGTTTCCTGAAAAAAATTGTAGAGAAAAGGGGGAGAGCCAAATAAAGGGTTAAAAACATAATAAAAAATCACTTAAAGTGGGTGTATCAGGGTTACAACCTCACAGGGTTGAGAGATCTTAGGGTTAGGCACCCACCCCTGTATGGTTGAGGTTAGGGGAGGGGCCATGTACAGGTTAAAATTAATAAATAAATAAACAAAAAAGACGGTTGATGTTAGGCACCCTCCCTTAGATGGTTATGTTTAGGAAAAGGTTCTGGAAAATAATAGAAAAAAAAAAAAAAAAAGTTGGGTTATTGTACAGAAGTGATTGGTGCATATCACCAGGGAAAATTAAACCACGCCAATGAACACAATACCCAATTAATATGTAGCTTACATAAGGAGAGATGTTTTGTGAATTTATGAGGGAGAGAATGGATAAGAACAATGAATTGGTATTTATTAATAAGTTGTTGCTTTTAAAACATATTATATAGCTCTAGTTCCTAAGTTATTTTTATAGTTTTTTAAAATTCTTTTTATAAAAACGAGATATCTTAAACCATCTTTTACTATAAAATTCATATGAAAAATATAATGTGTAAAAGAGAGTTTGTTTTTATAATTAATAAATAGTAGTTTTTAAAGAGGTTATTTATAATGTTTTAGTAAAAAGCATTAGTTTCTAAAGACTTTTCATAAAAAGAAACTTAACTTATTGTTTTTCATTAAGTCCTTTTGGATTGATAGTTTCCAATGTGTTTATCCATTCTCTTTCTTTTCTTTTTCTGAAGGATCTCGACCAGTTGTTGTTATTTTCTAGTCCCAGAAAGATGTAATTGTTGGGACCATGATTTCTGAGATGATTATAAAGAATAGTAGAGTTTTCTGTTTTATTGAGTTGATATGTATGCTGATAGATCCTGGTTTTTAAGCTGTTGCCTGTCTCTCCTATGTATATTTTTTTACAGATGGTGCACTGGATCGCATAAACTACATTTCTGACGTCTTCCTTGAAGCTCTGTCTGATGGGAGCACCTTTGTCAGAGAATGTGTTTTCTATAAAGAGTTTGTTTATAAATTTGGGGTTGTTTGAGCGTGGTTTTTCTTGTTTTCCCATTGCCGTGTGTACCAGAATGTCCTTCAGATTCTTGTTTCTCCTGTAGGCAGTGATCATCTTAAAATCTCCCAGTTCCTGGATTTGGTTTTGTGCCTGTTGAAAATGGGTTTTCAAAACAGAGTTTAGTTGTGCCACATGAGGTGAGTAAGTAATTACAAAAGGTATGAGCGAGCGGCATGTTATTTTTCCTGCCAGTGTATTCCCCGGATGATTCAAACAGTCTCTTCACCTCACTCTTAATGGCTCTGAGAAACCTGGCTGAATAACCTCTCGGCCTCAGAGCTGCAAATAGAGTATTGGTGGCAGTCTCTACATCCTGTTTATGGGTGCAGATTCTGTGAAATCTGATGAGTTGTGATTTTATGAGACCTTTATATGTATGACGGGGATGAAAGCTGGTCTTATGGAGCAAAGCATGCCTGTCTGTATCCTTAAAGTATACTCTGGTGGCTATGCCTTTTGTACTCTGATTAACATTACAGAAGAAGGCTTGTGTATCTAGGAATTCCACTTGGTGTGGTTGGATGTTGTGCTTAAGGGAGATTTTAGGATGGTGGCTGTTTAAAATTGCCATAAAATCATTCAAATCTGCCAACGAATGTGGCCATATTCCAAAAATATCATCCAGATATCTTAAATAGAGAGCTGGTGTTTTACTGCATTTTTGGAACACAGACCTCTCCCAATCTGCCATATAGATGTCCGCATACGCAGGTGAGTATTTACGGCCCATGGCGCATCCAGAGACCTGCAGGAAATACTTGCCATTGAATTCAAAATCATTCCTTTCTAATGTAAGTTTTAACAGGTCCAGGATGAAGTCATCGGGACGAGAGGGATCAGGATTCCTGTTAAAACATTCAGACACCGCTTTCAGGCCCAGTGTTGTATCTATGTTAGTACACAAGGAGTCCACATCAATGGAAAAAATATACGCATTAACACATGTTCGTATATTTTTCAATTTATTTACAAAATGATATGTATCCTTGACATAACTCGGATGTTGCTGTGACAGTGGGTTCAGGAAGAAATCGATATACTCCGTGATGTTGTATGTCTCCGAGCCACAGTGGCTGACAATGGGTCTGCCACTGGGGATGACATTTGGAACTGGCCACGACGCAGAAGGTTTGTGGATTTTAGGCAGCAGGTAGAATAGGCGTGGGCGAGGATTATCAGGGCCCATAAGGTAAGTTTTTTGTTTATTGTTTATGAATTTGTTTCTATATAACTGTTCTACTTTCTCTCTGACAATGGTCTGGGTTTCTGGCTGGAGTAAATATTGCAGTGGTTTGTAATAATGAGTGTCACTGAGTTGTCTGTCTGCTTCCTGTAAATAGTGAATTTTATCCTGTATACAGATTTGGCCTCCTTTGTCTGCGCCTTTAATGATGATGTCCGGGTTATTGGCGAGACTGGCGAGCGCTCCTCTCTCCGCCTGGCTGATGTTTTGCCTGCTGGAATGGCGCGGCTTGAACTGGCGGAAAGCTGCTATGTCCTCCTTGATGAGGTTCTGAATCGGAGATGACACTGCCTCCAATTTCGGTTCCCAGTGTGATAATGTAATAAAAGGTACGGCTTCCTGTTGTTTATTGTAATCAAAATAGTCTAATAATTTGAAACGGCGGTGATACAGGTGGAGGCCTTTGCGTATTTCTAGTGGAGTTGGTGGTTTGGGCGTAGGTATGAAAGTCAGTCCTTTTTCCAGTATTTCAATTTCTGCTCTATTTAGGGAGAAAGACTGGCTTAAGTTGACTATATTTGATGAAGAGGGGAGTGCATTGGCAGCATGTTTAACTTAGACAGCCAGTGTTTGAGGATCTTATCTGCCGTCTCCTTTGTCCAATGAATTGGATCATTGGGGTTAACTGTAAAATCTGGTCTGTCAATGCGGGTTAAGAAGTTATATTTCAGCCTGATTTTTTGGTTCATTTCAGAAATTAATACCTGTTGGTTTTCTGGTATTTTGTTAGAGTAATGAATGATGGGGACGTGGATGATGGCCATCGGGAAAGCCGTTGTTGTCACGGCAACCAGCTGTTGCAGTTGTTTGCACGAGGTGGGTGTGGTTTGTTCCCTCAGGCAGTTATTGAGTCCGACTGACAGAATAACATGCTCCACCTGTGGTTGGATACTCAGTTTTTTGAGCAGGTGTGTCACGTGTGAGCAGGTGGCACCGGGATAGCTGTCCACTTGGACCCGCTCGTCGGTGAAGACTGGGATTCTGGCCAGATTGGAGTCGCCAATTATTAAAATTGGTTTTCTGACCGTCAATCGCCAGTCCTGATTTTTGTAGATGGTATGCTGGTGGACTGTCGGCTCTGTGCGCTCCGGTCTGGCTCGTGTGCGAGCGGCGGTACGCTGGGGTTTGGGCACCGGGCTGGAGTCAGACTGAGGAGTATTAGTGTCATTTTGACTTTCAGTTGTGTCCTCTGTCATCATGTTTTTCTCTCCATCCTGTGCCCCCGCCATCACCGTGTTCACCCCTCGCACCGGTTCAGACTCAGCGAGCGCACCTTGAGTGACGTCATCCAGTGCGCCGTGTGTTGCAGAGGTCAGAGAGATTGTCTCGGCCACGGACACAGCCACGTTCGAAAGTTGGGGACCAATTGGTAAGTTATTTACCGAGTCTTCCTCACAAACCAGTTCAAAATTTATTTTGGGGATATTGTCTTGATTTGTGTTATTAGGATATTGCTCTGTGATCTCGTTTGGTGGGGGTGTTTTCTCCGTTACAGGCTGTGAAGCAAGTAACGGTGCGTCAGCGTGGCACGGATACACTTGGGCCGTTGTTTGTCTGTGCGCCTGGCGTGGTACCGTCGGCTCCTGGGCAGGAGGGGGCGCAGGAGCTAGAATGGTGTGCGGCTCCTTAGCCGTAGTGGCGGAGCTCCCCCTCGTGTTTGGTTCGGCCTGGCTCGGCTCAGATGGACCAGGGAGCCCCAAGTTTCCCGGTTGCGCTGCTTCTTAGGACGGTAATTAATACTTTATTTCAAAAAAGAGGAAATATGTCCTTTATTTTTTGGAACACCTTGTAATAATTGACTATTTCTTTAATCCCATCTATAGGAGAAGTGCTGACTGACCTGGCTCTGGCAGGGTTAGGTTAGGGGACAATGCTCTTTTAAAATAAGATAAATAAAGTTTTCTTTAAAAAAAATTAGAGAGCAGCTCTGGCAACAGGTATCTGCAACGTCATTTTCATATTTACTTCTCCTTAAGGGTTCTTATAACTCCTATAATAATAAAATGAAACAGAGACAAAATTAAAATGACAATATATGAAAAATTAAAAACAGATACATTAGGGTTAAAAAAGAACCTTTGTTTCCTGAAAAAAATTGTAGAGAAAAGGGGGAGAGCCAAATAAAGGGTTAAAAACATAATAAAAAATCACTTAAAGTGGGTGTATCAGGGTTACAACCTCACAGGGTTGAGAGATCTTAGGGTTAGGCACCCACCCCTGTATGGTTGAGGTTAGGGGAGGGGCCATGTACAGGTTAAAATTAATAAATAAATAAACAAAAAAGACGGTTGATGTTAGGCACCCTCCCTTAGATGGTTATGTTTAGGAAAAGGTTCTGGAAAATAATAGGAAAAAAAAAAAAAAAAAAAGGTTGGGTTATTGTACAGAAGTGATTGGTGCATATCACCAGGGAAAATTAAACCACGCCAATGAACACAATACCCAATTAATATGTAGCTTACATAAGGAGAGATGTTTTGTGAATTTATGAGGGAGAGAATGGATAAGAACAATGAATTGGTATTTATTAATAAGTTGTTGCTTTTAAAACATATTATATAGCTCTAGTTCCTAAGTTATTTTTATAGTTTTTTAAAATTCTTTTTATAAAAACGAGATATCTTAAACCATCTTTTACTATAAAATTCATATGAAAAATATAATGTGTAAAAGAGAGTTTGTTTTTATAATTAATAAATAGTAGTTTTTAAAGAGGTTATTTATAATGTTTTAGTAAAAAGCATTAGTTTCTAAAGACTTTTCATAAAAAGAAACTTAACTTATTGTTTTTCATTAAGTCCTTTTGGATTGATAGTTTCCAATGTGTTTATCCATTCTCTTTCTTTTCTTTTTCTGAAGGATCTCGACCAGTTGTTGTTATTTTCTAGTCCCAGAAAGATGTAATTGTTGGGACCATGATTTCTGAGATGATTATAAAGAATAGTAGAGTTTTCTGTTTTATTGAGTTGATATGTATGCTGATAGATCCTGGTTTTTAAGCTGTTGCCTGTCTCTCCTATGTATATTTTTTTACAGATGGTGCACTGGATCGCATAAACTACATTTCTGACGTCTTCCTTGAAGCTCTGTCTGATGGGAGCACCTTTGTCAGAGAATGTGTTTTCTATAAAGAGTTTGTTTATAAATTTGGGGTTGTTTGAGCGTGGTTTTTCTTGTTTTCCCATTGCCGTGTGTACCAGAATGTCCTTCAGATTCTTGTTTCTCCTGTAGGCAGTGATCATCTTAAAATCTCCCAGTTCCTGGATTTGGTTTTGTGCCTGTTGAAAATGGGTTTTCAAAACAGAGTTTAGTTGTGCCACATGAGGTGAGTAAGTAATTACAAAAGGTATGAGCGAGCGGCATGTTATTTTTCCTGCCAGTGTATTCCCCGGATGATTCAAACAGTCTCTTCACCTCACTCTTAATGGCTCTGAGAAACCTGGCTGAATAACCTCTCGGCCTCAGAGCTGCAAATAGAGTATTGGTGGCAGTCTCTACATCCTGTTTATGGGTGCAGATTCTGTGAAATCTGATGAGTTGTGATTTTATGAGACCTTTATATGTATGACGGGGATGAAAGCTGGTCTTATGGAGCAAAGCATGCCTGTCTGTATCCTTAAAGTATACTCTGGTGGCTATGCCTTTTGTACTCTGATTAACATTACAGAAGAAGGCTTGTGTATCTAGGAATTCCACTTGGTGTGGTTGGATGTTGTGCTTAAGGGAGATTTTAGGATGGTGGCTGTTTAAAATTGCCATAAAATCATTCAAATCTGCCAACGAATGTGGCCATATTCCAAAAATATCATCCAGATATCTTAAATAGAGAGCTGGTGTTTTACTGCATTTTTGGAACACAGACCTCTCCCAATCTGCCATATAGATGTCCGCATACGCAGGTGAGTATTTACGGCCCATGGCGCATCCAGAGACCTGCAGGAAATACTTGCCATTGAATTCAAAATCATTCCTTTCTAATGTAAGTTTTAACAGGTCCAGGATGAAGTCATCGGGACGAGAGGGATCGGGATTCCTGTTAAAACATTCAGACACCGCTTTCAGGCCCAGTGTTGTATCTATGTTAGTACACAAGGAGTCCACATCAATGGAAAAAATATACGCATTAACACATGTTCGTATATTTTTCAATTTATTTACAAAATGATATGTATCCTTGACATAACTCGGATGTTGCTGTGACAGTGGGTTCAGGAAGAAATCGATATACTCCGTGATGTTGTATGTCTCCGAGCCACAGTGGCTGACAATGGGTCTGCCACTGGGGATGACATTTGGAACTGGCCACGACGCAGAAGGTTTGTGGATTTTAGGCAGCAGGTAGAATAGGCGTGGGCGAGGATTATCAGGGCCCATAAGGTAAGTTTTTTGTTTATTGTTTATGAATTTGTTTCTATATAACTGTTCTACTTTCTCTCTGACAATGGTCTGGGTTTCTGGCTGGAGTAAATATTGCAGTGGTTTGTAATAATGAGTGTCACTGAGTTGTCTGTCTGCTTCCTGTAAATAGTGAATTTTATCCTGTATACAGATTTGGCCTCCTTTGTCTGCGCCTTTAATGATGATGTCCGGGTTATTGGCGAGACTGGCGAGCGCTCCTCTCTCCGCCTGGCTGATGTTTTGCCTGCTGGAATGGCGCGGCTTGAACTGGCGGAAAGCTGCTATGTCCTCCTTGATGAGGTTCTGAATCGGAGATGACACTGCCTCCAATTTCGGTTCCCAGTGTGATAATGTAATAAAAGGTACGGCTTCCTGTTGTTTATTGTAATCAAAATAGTCTAATAATTTGAAACGGCGGTGATACAGGTGGAGGTCTTTGCGTATTTCTAGTGGAGTTGGTGGTTTGGGCGTAGGTATGAAAGTCAGTCCTTTTTCCAGTATTTCAATTTCTGCTCTATTTAGGGAGAAAGACTGGCTTAAGTTGACTATATTTGATGAAGAGGGGAGTGCATTGGCAGCATGTTTAACTTAGACAGCCAGTGTTTGAGGATCTTATCTGCCGTCTCCTTTGTCCAATGAATTGGATCATTGGGGTTAACTGTAAAATCTGGTCTGTCAATGCGGGTTAAGAAGTTATATTTCAGCCTGATTTTCTGGTTCATTTCAGAAATTAATACCTGTTGGTTTTCTGGTATTTTGTTAGAGTAATGAATGATGGGGACGTGGATGATGGCCATCGGGAAAGCCGTTGTTGTCACGGCAACCAGCTGTTGCAGTTGTTTGCACGAGGTGGGTGTGGTTTGTTCCCTCAGGCAGTTATTGAGTCCGACTGACAGAATAACATGCTCCACCTGTGGTTGGATACTCAGTTTTTTGAGCAGGTGTGTCACGTGTGAGCAGGTGGCACCGGGATAGCTGTCCACTTGGACCCGCTCGTCGGTGAAGACTGGGATTCTGGCCAGATTGGAGTCGCCAATTATTAAAATTGGTTTTCTGACCGTCAATCGCCAGTCCTGATTTTTGTAGATGGTATGCTGGTGGACTGTCGGCTCTGTGCGCTCCGGTCTGGCTCGTGTGCGAGCGGCGGTACGCTGGGGTTTGGGCACCGGGCTGGAGTCAGACTGAGGAGTATTAGTGTCATTTTGACTTTCAGTTGTGTCCTCTGTCATCATGTTTTTCTCTCCATCCTGTGCCCCCGCCATCACCGTGTTCACCCCTCGCACCGGTTCAGACTCAGCGAGCGCACCTTGAGTGACGTCATCCAGTGCGCCGTGTGTTGCAGAGGTCAGAGAGATTGTCTCGGCCACGGACACAGCCACGTTCGAAAGTTGGGGACCAATTGGTAAGTTATTTACCGAGTCTTCCTCACAAACCAGTTCAAAATTTATTTTGGGGATATTGTCTTGATTTGTGTTATTAGGATATTGCTCTGTGATCTCGTTTGGTGGGGGTGTTTTCTCCGTTACAGGCTGTGAAGCAAGTAACGGTGCGTCAGCGTGGCACGGATACACTTGGGCCGTTGTTTGTCTGTGCGCCTGGCGTGGTACCGTCGGCTCCTGGGCAGGAGGGGGCGCAGGAGCTAGAATGGTGTGCGGCTCCTTAGCCGTAGTGGCGGACCTCCCCCTCGTGTTTGGTTCGGCCTGGCTCGGCTCAGATGGACCAGGGAGCCCCAAGTTTCCCGGTTGCGCTGCTTCTTAGGACGGTAATTAATACTTTATTTCAAAAAAGAGGAAATATGTCCTTTATTTTTTGGAACACCTTGTAATAATTGACTATTTCTTTAATCCCATCTATAGGAGAAGTGCTGACTGACCTGGCTCTGGCAGGGTTAGGTTAGGGGACAATGCTCTTTTAAAATAAGATAAATAAAGTTTTCTTTAAAAAAAATTAGAGAGCAGCTCTGGCAACAGGTATCTGCAACGTCATTTTCATATTTACTTCTCCTTAAGGGTTCTTATAACTCCTATAATAATAAAATGAAACAGAGACAAAATTAAAATGATTGAAATTGTAGAGAAAAGGGGGAGAGCCAAATAAAGGGTTAAAAACATAATAAAAAATCACTTAAAGTGGGTGTATCAGGGTTACAACCTCACAGGGTTGAGAGATCTTAGGGTTAGGCACCCACCCCTGTATGGTTGAGGTTAGGGGAGGGGCCATGTACAGGTTAAAATTAATAAATAAATAAACAAAAAAGACGGTTGATGTTAGGCACCCTCCCTTAGATGGTTATGTTTAGGAAAAGGTTCTGGAAAATAATAGAAAAAAAAAAAAAAAAAAAGGTTGGGTTATTGTACAGAAGTGATTGGTGCATATCACCAGGGAAAATTAAACCACGCCAATGAACACAATACCCAATTAATATGTAGCTTACATAAGGAGAGATGTTTTGTGAATTTATGAGGGAGAGAATGGATAAGAACAATGAATTGGTATTTATTAATAAGTTGTTGCTTTTAAAACATATTATATAGCTCTAGTTCCTAAGTTATTTTTATAGTTTTTTAAAATTCTTTTTATAAAAACGAGATATCTTAAACCATCTTTTACTATAAAATTCATATGAAAAATATAATGTGTAAAAGAGAGTTTGTTTTTATAATTAATAAATAGTAGTTTTTAAAGAGGATATTTATAATGTTTTAGTAAAAAGCATTAGTTTCTAAAGACTTTTCATAAAAAGAAACTTAACTTATTGTTTTTCATTAAGTCCTTTTGGATTGATAGTTTCCAATGTGTTTATCCATTCTCTTTCTTTTCTTTTTCTGAAGGATCTCGACCAGTTGTTGTTATTTTCTAGTCCCAGAAAGATGTAATTGTTGGGACCATGATTTCTGAGATGATTATAAAGAATAGTAGAGTTTTCTGTTTTATTGAGTTGATATGTATGCTGATAGATCCTGGTTTTTAAGCTGTTGCCTGTCTCTCCTATGTATATTTTTTTAACAGATGGTGCACTGGATCGCATGCACTGAACCCCCCCACTCCATTAACGACTTCCGTCTGGCCAACGATCTGAATGAGTTCTACTGCCGCTTTGAAAGACAGTGGGACAAGCCTGACACTAACCTCCACATCAGAGCCACATCAGAACCCCCCTCCTCCTCCTCTACCAAAGGAACGTCTCTCTCTATCCTGGAGAGAGATGTCAACAGGCTTTTTAAGAAGCAGAACCCCCGCAAAGCAGCCGGTCCTGACTCTGTCTCTCCATCATCCCTGAAGCACTGTGCTGATCAGCTGTCTCCAGTGTTCACAGACATCTTCAACACCTCACTGGAGACCTGCCACGTGCCAGCCTGCTTCAAATCCTCCACCATCATCCCTGTCCCCAAAAAACCAAGGCCCACAGGACTAAATGACTATAGACCCATTGCCCTGACCTCTGTGGTCATGAAATCATTTGAGCGTCTTGTCCTGTCCCACCTCAAATCCATCACTGACCCACTCCTGGACCCCCTGCAGTTCGCCTACAGAGCCAACAGGTCCGTAGACGACGCCGTCAACATGGCTCTCCACTTCATCCTCCAGCACCTGGACTCCTCAGGGACCTATGCCAGGATCCTGTTTGTGGACTTCAGCTCTGCCTTCAACACCATCATCCCGGCTCTGCTGCAGGACAAGCTCTCCCAGCTGAGCGTGCCTGACTCCACCTGCAGGTGGATCACCGACTTCCTGTCTGACAGGAGGCAGCACGTGAAGCTAGGAAAGCACGTGTCTGACTCCCAGACCATCAGCACTGGATCCCCGCAAGGCTGCGTTCTTTCTCCTCTGCTCTTCTCCCTGTACACCAACACCTGCACCTCCAGCCATCAGTCTGTCAAGCTCCTGAAGTTTGCAGACGACACCACTCTCATTGGACTCATCTCTGATGGCGATGAGTCTGCCTACAGGTGGGAGACTGAGCGTCTGGTGACCTGGTGCAGGCAGAACAACCTAGAGCTAAACGCTCTGAAGACAGTGGAAATGATAGTGGACTTCAGGAAGAGCCCAGCCCCACCCACCCCCATCACCCTGTGTGACTCCCCCGTGGCTACCGTGGAGCATTTTCGCTTCTTGGGAACCACCATCACACAGGATCTCAAATGGGAGCTAAACATCAGCTCCCTCATCAAAAAAGCTCAGCAGAGGATGTATTTCCTGAGGCAATTGAAGAAGTTCAACCTGCCAAGGACTATGATGGTGAACTTCTACACCTCCATCATTGAGTCCATCCTCACCTCCTCCATCACCATCTGGTACGCTGCTGCCACGGAGAGGGACAATAACAGACTGCAGCGTATCATCCACTCTGCTGAGAAGGTGATTGGCTGCAATCTTCCGTCCCTCCAGGACCTGTACGCCTCAAGGACTCTGAGGCGTGCAGGGAAGATTGTAGCTGACTCCTCCCACCCTGGACACAAACTCTTTGAGACACTCCCCTCTGGCAGGAGGCTGCGGTCCTTCAGGACCAAAACCTCTCGCCACAAAAATAGCTTCTTCCCATCTGCTATTAGCCTCATCAACAAGGCTAGAGAGCCCCACTGTTGCTGATCAATTGCACCAATCACCAGAAAAAATTCCTTGTATGTGAAAACATACTTGGCAATAAAACTGATTCTGATTCTGATTCTGATTCTGATTCTGATAAACTACATTTCTGACGTCTTCCTTGAAGCTCTGTCTGATGGGAGCACCTTTGTCAGAGAATGTGTTTTCTATAAAGAGTTTGTTTATAAATTTGGGGTTGTTTGAGCGTGGTTTTTCTTGTTTTCCCATTGCCGTGTGTACCAGAATGTCCTTCAGATTCTTGTTTCTCCTGTAGGCAGTGATCATCTTAAAATCTCCCAGTTCCTGGATTTGGTTTTGTGCCTGTTGAAAATGGGTTTTCAAAACAGAGTTTAGTTGTGCCACATGAGGTGAGTAAGTAATTACAAAAGGTATGAGCGAGCGGCATGTTATTTTTCCTGCCAGTGTATTCCCCGGATGATTCAAACAGTCTCTTCACCTCACTCTTAATGGCTCTGAGAAACCTGGCTGAATAACCTCTCGGCCTCAGAGCTGCAAATAGAGTATTGGTGGCAGTCTCTACATCCTGTTTATGGGTGCAGATTCTGTGAAATCTGATGAGTTGTGATTTTATGAGACCTTTATATGTATGACGGGGATGAAAGCTGGTCTTATGGAGCAAAGCATGCCTGTCTGTATCCTTAAAGTATACTCTGGTGGCTATGCCTTTTGTACTCTGATTAACATTACAGAAGAAGGCTTGTGTATCTAGGAATTCCACTTGGTGTGGTTGGATGTTGTGCTTAAGGGAGATTTTAGGATGGTGGCTGTTTAAAATTGCCATAAAATCATTCAAATCTGCCAACGAATGTGGCCATATTCCAAAAATATCATCCAGATATCTTAAATAGAGAGCTGGTGTTTTACTGCATTTTTGGAACACAGACCTCTCCCAATCTGCCATATAGATGTCCGCATACGCAGGTGAGTATTTACGGCCCATGGCGCATCCAGAGACCTGCAGGAAATACTTGCCATTGAATTCAAAATCATTCCTTTCTAATGTAAGTTTTAACAGGTCCAGGATGAAGTCATCGGGACGAGAGGGATCAGGATTCCTGTTAAAACATTCAGACACCGCTTTCAGGCCCAGTGTTGTATCTATGTTAGTACACAAGGAGTCCACATCAATGGAAAAAATATACGCATTAACACATGTTCGTATATTTTTCAATTTATTTACAAAATGATATGTATCCTTGACATAACTCGGATGTTGCTGTGACAGTGGGTTCAGGAAGAAATCGATATACTCCGTGATGTTGTATGTCTCCGAGCCACAGTGGCTGACAATGGGTCTGCCACTGGGGATGACATTTGGAACTGGCCACGACGCAGAAGGTTTGTGGATTTTAGGCAGCAGGTAGAATAGGCGTGGGCGAGGATTATCAGGGCCCATAAGGTAAGTTTTTTGTTTATTGTTTATGAATTTGTTTCTATATAACTGTTCTACTTTCTCTCTGACAATGGTCTGGGTTTCTGGCTGGAGTAAATATTGCAGTGGTTTGTAATAATGAGTGTCACTGAGTTGTCTGTCTGCTTCCTGTAAATAGTGAATTTTATCCTGTATACAGATTTGGCCTCCTTTGTCTGCGCCTTTAATGATGATGTCCGGGTTATTGGCGAGACTGGCGAGCGCTCCTCTCTCCGCCTGGCTGATGTTTTGCCTGCTGGAATGGCGCGGCTTGAACTGGCGGAAAGCTGCTATGTCCTCCTTGATGAGGTTCTGAATCGGAGATGACACTGCCTCCAATTTCGGTTCCCAGTGTGATAATGTAATAAAAGGTACGGCTTCCTGTTGTTTATTGTAATCAAAATAGTCTAATAATTTGAAACGGCGGTGATACAGGTGGAGGTCTTTGCGTATTTCTAGTGGAGTTGGTGGTTTGGGCGTAGGTATGAAAGTCAGTCCTTTTTCCAGTATTTCAATTTCTGCTCTATTTAGGGAGAAAGACTGGCTTAAGTTGACTATATTTGATGAAGAGGGGAGTGCATTGGCAGCATGTTTAACTTAGACAGCCAGTGTTTGAGGATCTTATCTGCCGTCTCCTTTGTCCAATGAATTGGATCATTGGGGTTAACTGTAAAATCTGGTCTGTCAATGCGGGTTAAGAAGTTATATTTCAGCCTGATTTTTTGGTTCATTTCAGAAATTAATACCTGTTGGTTTTCTGGTATTTTGTTAGAGTAATGAATGATGGGGACGTGGATGATGGCCATCGGGAAAGCCGTTGTTGTCACGGCAACCAGCTGTTGCAGTTGTTTGCACGAGGTGGGTGTGGTTTGTTCCCTCAGGCAGTTATTGAGTCCGACTGACAGAATAACATGCTCCACCTGTGGTTGGATACTCAGTTTTTTGAGCAGGTGTGTCACGTGTGAGCAGGTGGCACCGGGATAGCTGTCCACTTGGACCCGCTCGTCGGTGAAGACTGGGATTCTGGCCAGATTGGAGTCGCCAATTATTAAAATTGGTTTTCTGACCGTCAATCGCCAGTCCTGATTTTTGTAGATGGTATGCTGGTGGACTGTCGGCTCTGTGCGCTCCGGTCTGGCTCGTGTGCGAGCGGCGGTACGCTGGGGTTTGGGCACCGGGCTGGAGTCAGACTGAGGAGTATTAGTGTCATTTTGACTTTCAGTTGTGTCCTCTGTCATCATGTTTTTCTCTCCATCCTGTGCCCCCGCCATCACCGTGTTCACCCCTCGCACCGGTTCAGACTCAGCGAGCGCACCTTGAGTGACGTCATCCAGTGCGCCGTGTGTTGCAGAGGTCAGAGAGATTGTCTCGGCCACGGACACAGCCACGTTCGAAAGTTGGGGACCAATTGGTAAGTTATTTACCGAGTCTTCCTCACAAACCAGTTCAAAATTTATTTTGGGGATATTGTCTTGATTTGTGTTATTAGGATATTGCTCTGTGATCTCGTTTGGTGGGGGTGTTTTCTCCGTTACAGGCTGTGAAGCAAGTAACGGTGCGTCAGCGTGGCACGGATACACTTGGGCCGTTGTTTGTCTGTGCGCCTGGCGTGGTACCGTCGGCTCCTGGGCAGGAGGGGGCGCAGGAGCTAGAATGGTGTGCGGCTCCTTAGCCGTAGTGGCGGAGCTCCCCCTCGTGTTTGGTTCGGCCTGGCTCGGCTCAGATGGACCAGGGAGCCCCAAGTTTCCCGGTTGCGCTGCTTCTTAGGACGGTAATTAATACTTTATTTCAAAAAAGAGGAAATATGTCCTTTATTTTTTGGAACACCTTGTAATAATTGACTATTTCTTTAATCCCATCTATAGGAGAAGTGCTGACTGACCTGGCTCTGGCAGGGTTAGGTTAGGGGACAATGCTCTTTTAAAATAAGATAAATAAAGTTTTCTTTAAAAAAAATTAGAGAGCAGCTCTGGCAACAGGTATCTGCAACGTCATTTTCATATTTACTTCTCCTTAAGGGTTCTTATAACTCCTATAATAATAAAATGAAACAGAGACAAAATTAAAATGATTGAAATTGTAGAGAAAAGGGGGAGAGCCAAATAAAGGGTTAAAAACATAATAAAAAATCACTTAAAGTGGGTGTATCAGGGTTACAACCTCACAGGGTTGAGAGATCTTAGGGTTAGGCACCCACCCCTGTATGGTTGAGGTTAGGGGAGGGGCCATGTACAGGTTAAAATTAATAAATAAATAAACAAAAAAGACGGTTGATGTTAGGCACCCTCCCTTAGATGGTTATGTTTAGGAAGAGGTTCTGGAAAATAATAGAAAAAAAAAAAAAAAAGGTTGGGTTATTGTACAGAAGTGATTGGTGCATATCACCAGGGTAAATTAAACCACGCCAATGAACACAATACCCAATTAATATGTAGCTTACATAAGGAGAGATGTTTTGTGAATTTATGAGGGAGAGAATGGATAAGAACAATGAATTGGTATTTATTAATAAGTTGTTGCTTTTAAAACATATTATATAGCTCTAGTTCCTAAGTTATTTTTATAGTTTTTTAAAATTCTTTTTATAAAAACGAGATATCTTAAACCATCTTTTACTATAAAATTCATATGAAAAATATAATGTGTAAAAGAGAGTTTGTTTTTATAATTAATAAATAGTAGTTTTTAAAGAGGATATTTATAATGTTTTAGTAAAAAGCATTAGTTTCTAAAGACTTTTCATAAAAAGAAACTTAACTTATTGTTTTTCATTAAGTCCTTTTGGATTGATAGTTTCCAATGTGTTTATCCATTCTCTTTCTTTTCTTTTTCTGAAGGATCTCGACCAGTTGTTGTTATTTTCTAGTCCCAGAAAGATGTAATTGTTGGGACCATGATTTCTGAGATGATTATAAAGAATAGTAGAGTTTTCTGTTTTATTGAGTTGATATGTATGCTGATAGATCCTGGTTTTTAAGCTGTTGCCTGTCTCTCCTATGTATATTTTTTTAACAGATGGTGCACTGGATCGCATAAACTACATTTCTGACGTCTTCCTTGAAGCTCTGTCTGATGGGAGCACCTTTGTCAGAGAATGTGTTTTCTATAAAGAGTTTGTTTATAAATTTGGGGTTGTTTGAGCGTGGTTTTTCTTGTTTTCCCATTGCCGTGTGTACCAGAATGTCCTTCAGATTCTTGTTTCTCCTGTAGGCAGTGATCATCTTAAAATCTCCCAGTTCCTGGATTTGGTTTTGTGCCTGTTGAAAATGGGTTTTCAAAACAGAGTTTAGTTGTGCCACATGAGGTGAGTAAGTAATTACAAAAGGTATGAGCGAGCGGCATGTTATTTTTCCTGCCAGTGTATTCCCCGGATGATTCAAACAGTCTCTTCACCTCACTCTTAATGGCTCTGAGAAACCTGGCTGAATAACCTCTCGGCCTCAGAGCTGCAAATAGAGTATTGGTGGCAGTCTCTACATCCTGTTTATGGGTGCAGATTCTGTGAAATCTGATGAGTTGTGATTTTATGAGACCTTTATATGTATGACGGGGATGAAAGCTGGTCTTATGGAGCAAAGCATGCCTGTCTGTATCCTTAAAGTATACTCTGGTGGCTATGCCTTTTGTACTCTGATTAACATTACAGAAGAAGGCTTGTGTATCTAGGAATTCCACTTGGTGTGGTTGGATGTTGTGCTTAAGGGAGATTTTAGGATGGTGGCTGTTTAAAATTGCCATAAAATCATTCAAATCTGCCAACGAATGTGGCCATATTCCAAAAATATCATCCAGATATCTTAAATAGAGAGCTGGTGTTTTACTGCATTTTTGGAACACAGACCTCTCCCAATCTGCCATATAGATGTCCGCATACGCAGGTGAGTATTTACGGCCCATGGCGCATCCAGAGACCTGCAGGAAATACTTGCCATTGAATTCAAAATCATTCCTTTCTAATGTAAGTTTTAACAGGTCCAGGATGAAGTCATCGGGACGAGAGGGATCAGGATTCCTGTTAAAACATTCAGACACCGCTTTCAGGCCCAGTGTTGTATCTATGTTAGTACACAAGGAGTCCACATCAATGGAAAAAATATACGCATTAACACATGTTCGTATATTTTTCAATTTATTTACAAAATGATATGTATCCTTGACATAACTCGGATGTTGCTGTGACAGTGGGTTCAGGAAGAAATCGATATACTCCGTGATGTTGTATGTCTCCGAGCCACAGTGGCTGACAATGGGTCTGCCACTGGGGATGACATTTGGAACTGGCCACGACGCAGAAGGTTTGTGGATTTTAGGCAGCAGGTAGAATAGGCGTGGGCGAGGATTATCAGGGCCCATAAGGTAAGTTTTTTGTTTATTGTTTATGAATTTGTTTCTATATAACTGTTCTACTTTCTCTCTGACAATGGTCTGGGTTTCTGGCTGGAGTAAATATTGCAGTGGTTTGTAATAATGAGTGTCACTGAGTTGTCTGTCTGCTTCCTGTAAATAGTGAATTTTATCCTGTATACAGATTTGGCCTCCTTTGTCTGCGCCTTTAATGATGATGTCCGGGTTATTGGCGAGACTGGCGAGCGCTCCTCTCTCCGCCTGGCTGATGTTTTGCCTGCTGGAATGGCGCGGCTTGAACTGGCGGAAAGCTGCTATGTCCTCCTTGATGAGGTTCTGAATCGGAGATGACACTGCCTCCAATTTCGGTTCCCAGTGTGATAATGTAATAAAAGGTACGGCTTCCTGTTGTTTATTGTAATCAAAATAGTCTAATAATTTGAAACGGCGGTGATACAGGTGGAGGTCTTTGCGTATTTCTAGTGGAGTTGGTGGTTTGGGCGTAGGTATGAAAGTCAGTCCTTTTTCCAGTATTTCAATTTCTGCTCTATTTAGGGAGAAAGACTGGCTTAAGTTGACTATATTTGATGAAGAGGGGAGTGCATTGGCAGCATGTTTAACTTAGACAGCCAGTGTTTGAGGATCTTATCTGCCGTCTCCTTTGTCCAATGAATTGGATCATTGGGGTTAACTGTAAAATCTGGTCTGTCAATGCGGGTTAAGAAGTTATATTTCAGCCTGATTTTTTGGTTCATTTCAGAAATTAATACCTGTTGGTTTTCTGGTATTTTGTTAGAGTAATGAATGATGGGGACGTGGATGATGGCCATCGGGAAAGCCGTTGTTGTCACGGCAACCAGCTGTTGCAGTTGTTTGCACGAGGTGGGTGTGGTTTGTTCCCTCAGGCAGTTATTGAGTCCGACTGACAGAATAACATGCTCCACCTGTGGTTGGATACTCAGTTTTTTGAGCAGGTGTGTCACGTGTGAGCAGGTGGCACCGGGATAGCTGTCCACTTGGACCCGCTCGTCGGTGAAGACTGGGATTCTGGCCAGATTGGAGTCGCCAATTATTAAAATTGGTTTTCTGACCGTCAATCGCCAGTCCTGATTTTTGTAGATGGTATGCTGGTGGACTGTCGGCTCTGTGCGCTCCGGTCTGGCTCGTGTGCGAGCGGCGGTACGCTGGGGTTTGGGCACCGGGCTGGAGTCAGACTGAGGAGTATTAGTGTCATTTTGACTTTCAGTTGTGTCCTCTGTCATCATGTTTTTCTCTCCATCCTGTGCCCCCGCCATCACCGTGTTCACCCCTCGCACCGGTTCAGACTCAGCGAGCGCACCTTGAGTGACGTCATCCAGTGCGCCGTGTGTTGCAGAGGTCAGAGAGATTGTCTCGGCCACGGACACAGCCACGTTCGAAAGTTGGGGACCAATTGGTAAGTTATTTACCGAGTCTTCCTCACAAACCAGTTCAAAATTTATTTTGGGGATATTGTCTTGATTTGTGTTATTAGGATATTGCTCTGTGATCTCGTTTGGTGGGGGTGTTTTCTCCGTTACAGGCTGTGAAGCAAGTAACGGTGCGTCAGCGTGGCACGGATACACTTGGGCCGTTGTTTGTCTGTGCGCCTGGCGTGGTACCGTCGGCTCCTGGGCAGGAGGGGGCGCAGGAGCTAGAATGGTGTGCGGCTCCTTAGCCGTAGTGGCGGAGCTCCCCCTCGTGTTTGGTTCGGCCTGGCTCGGCTCAGATGGACCAGGGAGCCCCAAGTTTCCCGGTTGCGCTGCTTCTTAGGACGGTAATTAATACTTTATTTCAAAAAAGAGGAAATATGTCCTTTATTTTTTGGAACACCTTGTAATAATTGACTATTTCTTTAATCCCATCTATAGGAGAAGTGCTGACTGACCTGGCTCTGGCAGGGTTAGGTTAGGGGACAATGCTCTTTTAAAATAAGATAAATAAAGTTTTCTTTAAAAAAAATTAGAGAGCAGCTCTGGCAACAGGTATCTGCAACGTCATTTTCATATTTACTTCTCCTTAAGGGTTCTTATAACTCCTATAATAATAAAATGAAACAGAGACAAAATTAAAATGATTGAAATTGTAGAGAAAAGGGGGAGAGCCAAATAAAGGGTTAAAAACATAATAAAAAATCACTTAAAGTGGGTGTATCAGGGTTACAACCTCACAGGGTTGAGAGATCTTAGGGTTAGGCACCCACCCCTGTATGGTTGAGGTTAGGGGAGGGGCCATGTACAGGTTAAAATTAATAAATAAATAAACAAAAAAGACGGTTGATGTTAGGCACCCTCCCTTAGATGGTTATGTTTAGGAAAAGGTTCTGGAAAATAATAGAAAAAAAAAAAAAAAAAAGGTTGGGTTATTGTACAGAAGTGATTGGTGCATATCACCAGGGAAAATTAAACCACGCCAATGAACACAATACCCAATTAATATGTAGCTTACATAAGGAGAGATGTTTTGTGAATTTATGAGGGAGAGAATGGATAAGAACAATGAATTGGTATTTATTAATAAGTTGTTGCTTTTAAAACATATTATATAGCTCTAGTTCCTAAGTTATTTTTATAGTTTTTTAAAATTCTTTTTATAAAAACGAGATATCTTAAACCATCTTTTACTATAAAATTCATATGAAAAATATAATGTGTAAAAGAGAGTTTGTTTTTATAATTAATAAATAGTAGTTTTTAAAGAGGATATTTATAATGTTTTAGTAAAAAGCATTAGTTTCTAAAGACTTTTCATAAAAAGAAACTTAACTTTAGTTTCCAATGTGTTTATCCATTCTCTTTCTTTTCTTTTTCTGAAGGATCTCGACCAGTTGTTGTTATTTTCTAGTCCCAGAAAGATGTAATTGTTGGGACCATGATTTCTGAGATGATTATAAAGAATAGTAGAGTTTTCTGTTTTATTGAGTTGATATGTATGCTGATAGATCCTGGTTTTTAAGCTGTTGCCTGTCTCTCCTATGTATATTTTTTTACAGATGGTGCACTGGATCGCATAAACTACATTTCTGACGTCTTCCTTGAAGCTCTGTCTGATGGGAGCACCTTTGTCAGAGAATGTGTTTTCTATAAAGAGTTTGTTTATAAATTTGGGGTTGTTTGAGCGTGGTTTTTCTTGTTTTCCCATTGCCGTGTGTACCAGAATGTCCTTCAGATTCTTGTTTCTCCTGTAGGCAGTGATCATCTTAAAATCTCCCAGTTCCTGGATTTGGTTTTGTGCCTGTTGAAAATGGGTTTTCAAAACAGAGTTTAGTTGTGCCACATGAGGTGAGTAAGTAATTACAAAAGGTATGAGCGAGCGGCATGTTATTTTTCCTGCCAGTGTATTCCCCGGATGATTCAAACAGTCTCTTCACCTCACTCTTAATGGCTCTGAGAAACCTGGCTGAATAACCTCTCGGCCTCAGAGCTGCAAATAGAGTATTGGTGGCAGTCTCTACATCCTGTTTATGGGTGCAGATTCTGTGAAATCTGATGAGTTGTGATTTTATGAGACCTTTATATGTATGACGGGGATGAAAGCTGGTCTTATGGAGCAAAGCATGCCTGTCTGTATCCTTAAAGTATACTCTGGTGGCTATGCCTTTTGTACTCTGATTAACATTACAGAAGAAGGCTTGTGTATCTAGGAATTCCACTTGGTGTGGTTGGATGTTGTGCTTAAGGGAGATTTTAGGATGGTGGCTGTTTAAAATTGCCATAAAATCATTCAAATCTGCCAACGAATGTGGCCATATTCCAAAAATATCATCCAGATATCTTAAATAGAGAGCTGGTGTTTTACTGCATTTTTGGAACACAGACCTCTCCCAATCTGCCATATAGATGTCCGCATACGCAGGTGAGTATTTACGGCCCATGGCGCATCCAGAGACCTGCAGGAAATACTTGCCATTGAATTCAAAATCATTCCTTTCTAATGTAAGTTTTAACAGGTCCAGGATGAAGTCATCGGGACGAGAGGGATCAGGATTCCTGTTAAAACATTCAGACACCGCTTTCAGGCCCAGTGTTGTATCTATGTTAGTACACAAGGAGTCCACATCAATGGAAAAAATATACGCATTAACACATGTTCGTATATTTTTCAATTTATTTACAAAATGATATGTATCCTTGACATAACTCGGATGTTGCTGTGACAGTGGGTTCAGGAAGAAATCGATATACTCCGTGATGTTGTATGTCTCCGAGCCACAGTGGCTGACAATGGGTCTGCCACTGGGGATGACATTTGGAACTGGCCACGACGCAGAAGGTTTGTGGATTTTAGGCAGCAGGTAGAATAGGCGTGGGCGAGGATTATCAGGGCCCATAAGGTAAGTTTTTTGTTTATTGTTTATGAATTTGTTTCTATATAACTGTTCTACTTTCTCTCTGACAATGGTCTGGGTTTCTGGCTGGAGTAAATATTGCAGTGGTTTGTAATAATGAGTGTCACTGAGTTGTCTGTCTGCTTCCTGTAAATAGTGAATTTTATCCTGTATACAGATTTGGCCTCCTTTGTCTGCGCCTTTAATGATGATGTCCGGGTTATTGGCGAGACTGGCGAGCGCTCCTCTCTCCGCCTGGCTGATGTTTTGCCTGCTGGAATGGCGCGGCTTGAACTGGCGGAAAGCTGCTATGTCCTCCTTGATGAGGTTCTGAATCGGAGATGACACTGCCTCCAATTTCGGTTCCCAGTGTGATAATGTAATAAAAGGTACGGCTTCCTGTTGTTTATTGTAATCAAAATAGTCTAATAATTTGAAACGGCGGTGATACAGGTGGAGGTCTTTGCGTATTTCTAGTGGAGTTGGTGGTTTGGGCGTAGGTATGAAAGTCAGTCCTTTTTCCAGTATTTCAATTTCTGCTCTATTTAGGGAGAAAGACTGGCTTAAGTTGACTATATTTGATGAAGAGGGGAGTGCATTGGCAGCATGTTTAACTTAGACAGCCAGTGTTTGAGGATCTTATCTGCCGTCTCCTTTGTCCAATGAATTGGATCATTGGGGTTAACTGTAAAATCTGGTCTGTCAATGCGGGTTAAGAAGTTATATTTCAGCCTGATTTTTTGGTTCATTTCAGAAATTAATACCTGTTGGTTTTCTGGTATTTTGTTAGAGTAATGAATGATGGGGACGTGGATGATGGCCATCGGGAAAGCCGTTGTTGTCACGGCAACCAGCTGTTGCAGTTGTTTGCACGAGGTGGGTGTGGTTTGTTCCCTCAGGCAGTTATTGAGTCCGACTGACAGAATAACATGCTCCACCTGTGGTTGGATACTCAGTTTTTTGAGCAGGTGTGTCACGTGTGAGCAGGTGGCACCGGGATAGCTGTCCACTTGGACCCGCTCGTCGGTGAAGACTGGGATTCTGGCCAGATTGGAGTCGCCAATTATTAAAATTGGTTTTCTGACCGTCAATCGCCAGTCCTGATTTTTGTAGATGGTATGCTGGTGGACTGTCGGCTCTGTGCGCTCCGGTCTGGCTCGTGTGCGAGCGGCGGTACGCTGGGGTTTGGGCACCGGGCTGGAGTCAGACTGAGGAGTATTAGTGTCATTTTGACTTTCAGTTGTGTCCTCTGTCATCATGTTTTTCTCTCCATCCTGTGCCCCCGCCATCACCGTGTTCACCCCTCGCACCGGTTCAGACTCAGCGAGCGCACCTTGAGTGACGTCATCCAGTGCGCCGTGTGTTGCAGAGGTCAGAGAGATTGTCTCGGCCACGGACACAGCCACGTTCGAAAGTTGGGGACCAATTGGTAAGTTATTTACCGAGTCTTCCTCACAAACCAGTTCAAAATTTATTTTGGGGATATTGTCTTGATTTGTGTTATTAGGATATTGCTCTGTGATCTCGTTTGGTGGGGGTGTTTTCTCCGTTACAGGCTGTGAAGCAAGTAACGGTGCGTCAGCGTGGCACGGATACACTTGGGCCGTTGTTTGTCTGTGCGCCTGGCGTGGTACCGTCGGCTCCTGGGCAGGAGGGGGCGCAGGAGCTAGAATGGTGTGCGGCTCCTTAGCCGTAGTGGCGGAGCTCCCCCTCGTGTTTGGTTCGGCCTGGCTCGGCTCAGATGGACCAGGGAGCCCCAAGTTTCCCGGTTGCGCTGCTTCTTAGGACGGTAATTAATACTTTATTTCAAAAAAGAGGAAATATG
Source organism: Trachinotus anak (assembly GCF_046630095.1). Taxonomy (NCBI): domain Eukaryota; kingdom Metazoa; phylum Chordata; class Actinopteri; order Carangiformes; family Carangidae; genus Trachinotus; species Trachinotus anak. The sequence goes on from NW_027273892.1 coordinate 25,576, forward strand.
TCCTTTATTTTTTGGAACACCTTGTAATAATTGACTATTTCTTTAATCCCATCTATAGGAGAAGTGCTGACTGACCTGGCTCTGGCAGGGTTAGGTTAGGGGACAATGCTCTTTTAAAATAAGATAAATAAAGTTTTCTTTAAAAAAAATTAGAGAGCAGCTCTGGCAACAGGTATCTGCAACGTCATTTTCATATTTACTTCTCCTTAAGGGTTCTTATAACTCCTATAATAATAAAATGAAACAGAGACAAAATTAAAATGATTGAAATTGTAGAGAAAAGGGGGAGAGCCAAATAAAGGGTTAAAAACATAATAAAAAATCACTTAAAGTGGGTGTATCAGGGTTACAACCTCACAGGGTTGAGAGATCTTAGGGTTAGGCACCCACCCCTGTATGGTTGAGGTTAGGGGAGGGGCCATGTACAGGTTAAAATTAATAAATAAATAAACAAAAAAGACGGTTGATGTTAGGCACCCTCCCTTAGATGGTTATGTTTAGGAAAAGGTTCTGGAAAATAATAGAAAAAAAAAAAAAAAAAAAGGTTGGGTTATTGTACAGAAGTGATTGGTGCATATCACCAGGGAAAATTAAACCACGCCAATGAACACAATACCCAATTAATATGTAGCTTACATAAGGAGAGATGTTTTGTGAATTTATGAGGGAGAGAATGGATAAGAACAATGAATTGGTATTTATTAATAAGTTGTTGCTTTTAAAACATATTATATAGCTCTAGTTCCTAAGTTATTTTTATAGTTTTTTAAAATTCTTTTTATAAAAACGAGATATCTTAAACCATCTTTTACTATAAAATTCATATGAAAAATATAATGTGTAAAAGAGAGTTTGTTTTTATAATTAATAAATAGTAGTTTTTAAAGAGGATATTTATAATGTTTTAGTAAAAAGCATTAGTTTCTAAAGACTTTTCATAAAAAGAAACTTAACTTATTGTTTTTCATTAAGTCCTTTTGGATTGATAGTTTCCAATGTGTTTATCCATTCTCTTTCTTTTCTTTTTCTGAAGGATCTCGACCAGTTGTTGTTATTTTCTAGTCCCAGAAAGATGTAATTGTTGGGACCATGATTTCTGAGATGATTATAAAGAATAGTAGAGTTTTCTGTTTTATTGAGTTGATATGTATGCTGATAGATCCTGGTTTTTAAGCTGTTGCCTGTCTCTCCTATGTATATTTTTTTAACAGATGGTGCACTGGATCGCATGCACTGAACCCCCCCACTCCATTAACGACTTCCGTCTGGCCAACGATCTGAATGAGTTCTACTGCCGCTTTGAAAGACAGTGGGACAAGCCTGACACTAACCTCCACATCAGAGCCACATCAGAACCCCCCTCCTCCTCCTCTACCAAAGGAACGTCTCTCTCTATCCTGGAGAGAGATGTCAACAGGCTTTTTAAGAAGCAGAACCCCCGCAAAGCAGCCGGTCCTGACTCTGTCTCTCCATCATCCCTGAAGCACTGTGCTGATCAGCTGTCTCCAGTGTTCACAGACATCTTCAACACCTCACTGGAGACCTGCCACGTGCCAGCCTGCTTCAAATCCTCCACCATCATCCCTGTCCCCAAAAAACCAAGGCCCACAGGACTAAATGACTATAGACCCATTGCCCTGACCTCTGTGGTCATGAAATCATTTGAGCGTCTTGTCCTGTCCCACCTCAAATCCATCACTGACCCACTCCTGGACCCCCTGCAGTTCGCCTACAGAGCCAACAGGTCCGTAGACGACGCCGTCAACATGGCTCTCCACTTCATCCTCCAGCACCTGGACTCCTCAGGGACCTATGCCAGGATCCTGTTTGTGGACTTCAGCTCTGCCTTCAACACCATCATCCCGGCTCTGCTGCAGGACAAGCTCTCCCAGCTGAGCGTGCCTGACTCCACCTGCAGGTGGATCACCGACTTCCTGTCTGACAGGAGGCAGCACGTGAAGCTAGGAAAGCACGTGTCTGACTCCCAGACCATCAGCACTGGATCCCCGCAAGGCTGCGTTCTTTCTCCTCTGCTCTTCTCCCTGTACACCAACACCTGCACCTCCAGCCATCAGTCTGTCAAGCTCCTGAAGTTTGCAGACGACACCACTCTCATTGGACTCATCTCTGATGGCGATGAGTCTGCCTACAGGTGGGAGACTGAGCGTCTGGTGACCTGGTGCAGGCAGAACAACCTAGAGCTAAACGCTCTGAAGACAGTGGAAATGATAGTGGACTTCAGGAAGAGCCCAGCCCCACCCACCCCCATCACCCTGTGTGACTCCCCCGTGGCTACCGTGGAGCATTTTCGCTTCTTGGGAACCACCATCACACAGGATCTCAAATGGGAGCTAAACATCAGCTCCCTCATCAAAAAAGCTCAGCAGAGGATGTATTTCCTGAGGCAATTGAAGAAGTTCAACCTGCCAAGGACTATGATGGTGAACTTCTACACCTCCATCATTGAGTCCATCCTCACCTCCTCCATCACCATCTGGTACGCTGCTGCCACGGAGAGGGACAATAACAGACTGCAGCGTATCATCCACTCTGCTGAGAAGGTGATTGGCTGCAATCTTCCGTCCCTCCAGGACCTGTACGCCTCAAGGACTCTGAGGCGTGCAGGGAAGATTGTAGCTGACTCCTCCCACCCTGGACACAAACTCTTTGAGACACTCCCCTCTGGCAGGAGGCTGCGGTCCTTCAGGACCAAAACCTCTCGCCACAAAAATAGCTTCTTCCCATCTGCTATTAGCCTCATCAACAAGGCTAGAGAGCCCCACTGTTGCTGATCAATTGCACCAATCACCAGAAAAAATTCCTTGTATGTGAAAACATACTTGGCAATAAAACTGATTCTGATTCTGATTCTGATTCTGATTCTGATAAACTACATTTCTGACGTCTTCCTTGAAGCTCTGTCTGATGGGAGCACCTTTGTCAGAGAATGTGTTTTCTATAAAGAGTTTGTTTATAAATTTGGGGTTGTTTGAGCGTGGTTTTTCTTGTTTTCCCATTGCCGTGTGTACCAGAATGTCCTTCAGATTCTTGTTTCTCCTGTAGGCAGTGATCATCTTAAAATCTCCCAGTTCCTGGATTTGGTTTTGTGCCTGTTGAAAATGGGTTTTCAAAACAGAGTTTAGTTGTGCCACATGAGGTGAGTAAGTAATTACAAAAGGTATGAGCGAGCGGCATGTTATTTTTCCTGCCAGTGTATTCCCCGGATGATTCAAACAGTCTCTTCACCTCACTCTTAATGGCTCTGAGAAACCTGGCTGAATAACCTCTCGGCCTCAGAGCTGCAAATAGAGTATTGGTGGCAGTCTCTACATCCTGTTTATGGGTGCAGATTCTGTGAAATCTGATGAGTTGTGATTTTATGAGACCTTTATATGTATGACGGGGATGAAAGCTGGTCTTATGGAGCAAAGCATGCCTGTCTGTATCCTTAAAGTATACTCTGGTGGCTATGCCTTTTGTACTCTGATTAACATTACAGAAGAAGGCTTGTGTATCTAGGAATTCCACTTGGTGTGGTTGGATGTTGTGCTTAAGGGAGATTTTAGGATGGTGGCTGTTTAAAATTGCCATAAAATCATTCAAATCTGCCAACGAATGTGGCCATATTCCAAAAATATCATCCAGATATCTTAAATAGAGAGCTGGTGTTTTACTGCATTTTTGGAACACAGACCTCTCCCAATCTGCCATATAGATGTCCGCATACGCAGGTGAGTATTTACGGCCCATGGCGCATCCAGAGACCTGCAGGAAATACTTGCCATTGAATTCAAAATCATTCCTTTCTAATGTAAGTTTTAACAGGTCCAGGATGAAGTCATCGGGACGAGAGGGATCAGGATTCCTGTTAAAACATTCAGACACCGCTTTCAGGCCCAGTGTTGTATCTATGTTAGTACACAAGGAGTCCACATCAATGGAAAAAATATACGCATTAACACATGTTCGTATATTTTTCAATTTATTTACAAAATGATATGTATCCTTGACATAACTCGGATGTTGCTGTGACAGTGGGTTCAGGAAGAAATCGATATACTCCGTGATGTTGTATGTCTCCGAGCCACAGTGGCTGACAATGGGTCTGCCACTGGGGATGACATTTGGAACTGGCCACGACGCAGAAGGTTTGTGGATTTTAGGCAGCAGGTAGAATAGGCGTGGGCGAGGATTATCAGGGCCCATAAGGTAAGTTTTTTGTTTATTGTTTATGAATTTGTTTCTATATAACTGTTCTACTTTCTCTCTGACAATGGTCTGGGTTTCTGGCTGGAGTAAATATTGCAGTGGTTTGTAATAATGAGTGTCACTGAGTTGTCTGTCTGCTTCCTGTAAATAGTGAATTTTATCCTGTATACAGATTTGGCCTCCTTTGTCTGCGCCTTTAATGATGATGTCCGGGTTATTGGCGAGACTGGCGAGCGCTCCTCTCTCCGCCTGGCTGATGTTTTGCCTGCTGGAATGGCGCGGCTTGAACTGGCGGAAAGCTGCTATGTCCTCCTTGATGAGGTTCTGAATCGGAGATGACACTGCCTCCAATTTCGGTTCCCAGTGTGATAATGTAATAAAAGGTACGGCTTCCTGTTGTTTATTGTAATCAAAATAGTCTAATAATTTGAAACGGCGGTGATACAGGTGGAGGTCTTTGCGTATTTCTAGTGGAGTTGGTGGTTTGGGCGTAGGTATGAAAGTCAGTCCTTTTTCCAGTATTTCAATTTCTGCTCTATTTAGGGAGAAAGACTGGCTTAAGTTGACTATATTTGATGAAGAGGGGAGTGCATTGGCAGCATGTTTAACTTAGACAGCCAGTGTTTGAGGATCTTATCTGCCGTCTCCTTTGTCCAATGAATTGGATCATTGGGGTTAACTGTAAAATCTGGTCTGTCAATGCGGGTTAAGAAGTTATATTTCAGCCTGATTTTTTGGTTCATTTCAGAAATTAATACCTGTTGGTTTTCTGGTATTTTGTTAGAGTAATGAATGATGGGGACGTGGATGATGGCCATCGGGAAAGCCGTTGTTGTCACGGCAACCAGCTGTTGCAGTTGTTTGCACGAGGTGGGTGTGGTTTGTTCCCTCAGGCAGTTATTGAGTCCGACTGACAGAATAACATGCTCCACCTGTGGTTGGATACTCAGTTTTTTGAGCAGGTGTGTCACGTGTGAGCAGGTGGCACCGGGATAGCTGTCCACTTGGACCCGCTCGTCGGTGAAGACTGGGATTCTGGCCAGATTGGAGTCGCCAATTATTAAAATTGGTTTTCTGACCGTCAATCGCCAGTCCTGATTTTTGTAGATGGTATGCTGGTGGACTGTCGGCTCTGTGCGCTCCGGTCTGGCTCGTGTGCGAGCGGCGGTACGCTGGGGTTTGGGCACCGGGCTGGAGTCAGACTGAGGAGTATTAGTGTCATTTTGACTTTCAGTTGTGTCCTCTGTCATCATGTTTTTCTCTCCATCCTGTGCCCCCGCCATCACCGTGTTCACCCCTCGCACCGGTTCAGACTCAGCGAGCGCACCTTGAGTGACGTCATCCAGTGCGCCGTGTGTTGCAGAGGTCAGAGAGATTGTCTCGGCCACGGACACAGCCACGTTCGAAAGTTGGGGACCAATTGGTAAGTTATTTACCGAGTCTTCCTCACAAACCAGTTCAAAATTTATTTTGGGGATATTGTCTTGATTTGTGTTATTAGGATATTGCTCTGTGATCTCGTTTGGTGGGGGTGTTTTCTCCGTTACAGGCTGTGAAGCAAGTAACGGTGCGTCAGCGTGGCACGGATACACTTGGGCCGTTGTTTGTCTGTGCGCCTGGCGTGGTACCGTCGGCTCCTGGGCAGGAGGGGGCGCAGGAGCTAGAATGGTGTGCGGCTCCTTAGCCGTAGTGGCGGAGCTCCCCCTCGTGTTTGGTTCGGCCTGGCTCGGCTCAGATGGACCAGGGAGCCCCAAGTTTCCCGGTTGCGCTGCTTCTTAGGACGGTAATTAATACTTTATTTCAAAAAAGAGGAAATATGTCCTTTATTTTTTGGAACACCTTGTAATAATTGACTATTTCTTTAATCCCATCTATAGGAGAAGTGCTGACTGACCTGGCTCTGGCAGGGTTAGGTTAGGGGACAATGCTCTTTTAAAATAAGATAAATAAAGTTTTCTTTAAAAAAAATTAGAGAGCAGCTCTGGCAACAGGTATCTGCAACGTCATTTTCATATTTACTTCTCCTTAAGGGTTCTTATAACTCCTATAATAATAAAATGAAACAGAGACAAAATTAAAATGATTGAAATTGTAGAGAAAAGGGGGAGAGCCAAATAAAGGGTTAAAAACATAATAAAAAATCACTTAAAGTGGGTGTATCAGGGTTACAACCTCACAGGGTTGAGAGATCTTAGGGTTAGGCACCCACCCCTGTATGGTTGAGGTTAGGGGAGGGGCCATGTACAGGTTAAAATTAATAAATAAATAAACAAAAAAGACGGTTGATGTTAGGCACCCTCCCTTAGATGGTTATGTTTAGGAAGAGGTTCTGGAAAATAATAGAAAAAAAAAAAAAAAAGGTTGGGTTATTGTACAGAAGTGATTGGTGCATATCACCAGGGTAAATTAAACCACGCCAATGAACACAATACCCAATTAATATGTAGCTTACATAAGGAGAGATGTTTTGTGAATTTATGAGGGAGAGAATGGATAAGAACAATGAATTGGTATTTATTAATAAGTTGTTGCTTTTAAAACATATTATATAGCTCTAGTTCCTAAGTTATTTTTATAGTTTTTTAAAATTCTTTTTATAAAAACGAGATATCTTAAACCATCTTTTACTATAAAATTCATATGAAAAATATAATGTGTAAAAGAGAGTTTGTTTTTATAATTAATAAATAGTAGTTTTTAAAGAGGATATTTATAATGTTTTAGTAAAAAGCATTAGTTTCTAAAGACTTTTCATAAAAAGAAACTTAACTTTAGTTTCCAATGTGTTTATCCATTCTCTTTCTTTTCTTTTTCTGAAGGATCTCGACCAGTTGTTGTTATTTTCTAGTCCCAGAAAGATGTAATTGTTGGGACCATGATTTCTGAGATGATTATAAAGAATAGTAGAGTTTTCTGTTTTATTGAGTTGATATGTATGCTGATAGATCCTGGTTTTTAAGCTGTTGCCTGTCTCTCCTATGTATATTTTTTTACAGATGGTGCACTGGATCGCATAAACTACATTTCTGACGTCTTCCTTGAAGCTCTGTCTGATGGGAGCACCTTTGTCAGAGAATGTGTTTTCTATAAAGAGTTTGTTTATAAATTTGGGGTTGTTTGAGCGTGGTTTTTCTTGTTTTCCCATTGCCGTGTGTACCAGAATGTCCTTCAGATTCTTGTTTCTCCTGTAGGCAGTGATCATCTTAAAATCTCCCAGTTCCTGGATTTGGTTTTGTGCCTGTTGAAAATGGGTTTTCAAAACAGAGTTTAGTTGTGCCACATGAGGTGAGTAAGTAATTACAAAAGGTATGAGCGAGCGGCATGTTATTTTTCCTGCCAGTGTATTCCCCGGATGATTCAAACAGTCTCTTCACCTCACTCTTAATGGCTCTGAGAAACCTGGCTGAATAACCTCTCGGCCTCAGAGCTGCAAATAGAGTATTGGTGGCAGTCTCTACATCCTGTTTATGGGTGCAGATTCTGTGAAATCTGATGAGTTGTGATTTTATGAGACCTTTATATGTATGACGGGGATGAAAGCTGGTCTTATGGAGCAAAGCATGCCTGTCTGTATCCTTAAAGTATACTCTGGTGGCTATGCCTTTTGTACTCTGATTAACATTACAGAAGAAGGCTTGTGTATCTAGGAATTCCACTTGGTGTGGTTGGATGTTGTGCTTAAGGGAGATTTTAGGATGGTGGCTGTTTAAAATTGCCATAAAATCATTCAAATCTGCCAACGAATGTGGCCATATTCCAAAAATATCATCCAGATATCTTAAATAGAGAGCTGGTGTTTTACTGCATTTTTGGAACACAGACCTCTCCCAATCTGCCATATAGATGTCCGCATACGCAGGTGAGTATTTACGGCCCATGGCGCATCCAGAGACCTGCAGGAAATACTTGCCATTGAATTCAAAATCATTCCTTTCTAATGTAAGTTTTAACAGGTCCAGGATGAAGTCATCGGGACGAGAGGGATCAGGATTCCTGTTAAAACATTCAGACACCGCTTTCAGGCCCAGTGTTGTATCTATGTTAGTACACAAGGAGTCCACATCAATGGAAAAAATATACGCATTAACACATGTTCGTATATTTTTCAATTTATTTACAAAATGATATGTATCCTTGACATAACTCGGATGTTGCTGTGACAGTGGGTTCAGGAAGAAATCGATATACTCCGTGATGTTGTATGTCTCCGAGCCACAGTGGCTGACAATGGGTCTGCCACTGGGGATGACATTTGGAACTGGCCACGACGCAGAAGGTTTGTGGATTTTAGGCAGCAGGTAGAATAGGCGTGGGCGAGGATTATCAGGGCCCATAAGGTAAGTTTTTTGTTTATTGTTTATGAATTTGTTTCTATATAACTGTTCTACTTTCTCTCTGACAATGGTCTGGGTTTCTGGCTGGAGTAAATATTGCAGTGGTTTGTAATAATGAGTGTCACTGAGTTGTCTGTCTGCTTCCTGTAAATAGTGAATTTTATCCTGTATACAGATTTGGCCTCCTTTGTCTGCGCCTTTAATGATGATGTCCGGGTTATTGGCGAGACTGGCGAGCGCTCCTCTCTCCGCCTGGCTGATGTTTTGCCTGCTGGAATGGCGCGGCTTGAACTGGCGGAAAGCTGCTATGTCCTCCTTGATGAGGTTCTGAATCGGAGATGACACTGCCTCCAATTTCGGTTCCCAGTGTGATAATGTAATAAAAGGTACGGCTTCCTGTTGTTTATTGTAATCAAAATAGTCTAATAATTTGAAACGGCGGTGATACAGGTGGAGGTCTTTGCGTATTTCTAGTGGAGTTGGTGGTTTGGGCGTAGGTATGAAAGTCAGTCCTTTTTCCAGTATTTCAATTTCTGCTCTATTTAGGGAGAAAGACTGGCTTAAGTTGACTATATTTGATGAAGAGGGGAGTGCATTGGCAGCATGTTTAACTTAGACAGCCAGTGTTTGAGGATCTTATCTGCCGTCTCCTTTGTCCAATGAATTGGATCATTGGGGTTAACTGTAAAATCTGGTCTGTCAATGCGGGTTAAGAAGTTATATTTCAGCCTGATTTTTTGGTTCATTTCAGAAATTAATACCTGTTGGTTTTCTGGTATTTTGTTAGAGTAATGAATGATGGGGACGTGGATGATGGCCATCGGGAAAGCCGTTGTTGTCACGGCAACCAGCTGTTGCAGTTGTTTGCACGAGGTGGGTGTGGTTTGTTCCCTCAGGCAGTTATTGAGTCCGACTGACAGAATAACATGCTCCACCTGTGGTTGGATACTCAGTTTTTTGAGCAGGTGTGTCACGTGTGAGCAGGTGGCACCGGGATAGCTGTCCACTTGGACCCGCTCGTCGGTGAAGACTGGGATTCTGGCCAGATTGGAGTCGCCAATTATTAAAATTGGTTTTCTGACCGTCAATCGCCAGTCCTGATTTTTGTAGATGGTATGCTGGTGGACTGTCGGCTCTGTGCGCTCCGGTCTGGCTCGTGTGCGAGCGGCGGTACGCTGGGGTTTGGGCACCGGGCTGGAGTCAGACTGAGGAGTATTAGTGTCATTTTGACTTTCAGTTGTGTCCTCTGTCATCATGTTTTTCTCTCCATCCTGTGCCCCCGCCATCACCGTGTTCACCCCTCGCACCGGTTCAGACTCAGCGAGCGCACCTTGAGTGACGTCATCCAGTGCGCCGTGTGTTGCAGAGGTCAGAGAGATTGTCTCGGCCACGGACACAGCCACGTTCGAAAGTTGGGGACCAATTGGTAAGTTATTTACCGAGTCTTCCTCACAAACCAGTTCAAAATTTATTTTGGGGATATTGTCTTGATTTGTGTTATTAGGATATTGCTCTGTGATCTCGTTTGGTGGGGGTGTTTTCTCCGTTACAGGCTGTGAAGCAAGTAACGGTGCGTCAGCGTGGCACGGATACACTTGGGCCGTTGTTTGTCTGTGCGCCTGGCGTGGTACCGTCGGCTCCTGGGCAGGAGGGGGCGCAGGAGCTAGAATGGTGTGCGGCTCCTTAGCCGTAGTGGCGGAGCTCCCCCTCGTGTTTGGTTCGGCCTGGCTCGGCTCAGATGGACCAGGGAGCCCCAAGTTTCCCGGTTGCGCTGCTTCTTAGGACGGTAATTAATACTTTATTTCAAAAAAGAGGAAATATGTCCTTTATTTTTTGGAACACCTTGTAATAATTGACTATTTCTTTAATCCCATCTATAGGAGAAGTGCTGACTGACCTGGCTCTGGCAGGGTTAGGTTAGGGGACAATGCTCTTTTAAAATAAGATAAATAAAGTTTTCTTTAAAAAAAATTAGAGAGCAGCTCTGGCAACAGGTATCTGCAACGTCATTTTCATATTTACTTCTCCTTAAGGGTTCTTATAACTCCTATAATAATAAAATGAAACAGAGACAAAATTAAAATGATTGAAATTGTAGAGAAAAGGGGGAGAGCCAAATAAAGGGTTAAAAACATAATAAAAAATCACTTAAAGTGGGTGTATCAGGGTTACAACCTCACAGGGTTGAGAGATCTTAGGGTTAGGCACCCACCCCTGTATGGTTGAGGTTAGGGGAGGGGCCATGTACAGGTTAAAATTAATAAATAAATAAACAAAAAAGACGGTTGATGTTAGGCACCCTCCCTTAGATGGTTATGTTTAGGAAAAGGTTCTGGAAAATAATAGAAAAAAAAAAAAAAAAAAAGGTTGGGTTATTGTACAGAAGTGATTGGTGCATATCACCAGGGAAAATTAAACCACGCCAATGAACACAATACCCAATTAATATGTAGCTTACATAAGGAGAGATGTTTTGTGAATTTATGAGGGAGAGAATGGATAAGAACAATGAATTGGTATTTATTAATAAGTTGTTGCTTTTAAAACATATTATATAGCTCTAGTTCCTAAGTTATTTTTATAGTTTTTTAAAATTCTTTTTATAAAAACGAGATATCTTAAACCATCTTTTACTATAAAATTCATATGAAAAATATAATGTGTAAAAGAGAGTTTGTTTTTATAATTAATAAATAGTAGTTTTTAAAGAGGATATTTATAATGTTTTAGTAAAAAGCATTAGTTTCTAAAGACTTTTCATAAAAAGAAACTTAACTTATTGTTTTTCATTAAGTCCTTTTGGATTGATAGTTTCCAATGTGTTTATCCATTCTCTTTCTTTTCTTTTTCTGAAGGATCTCGACCAGTTGTTGTTATTTTCTAGTCCCAGAAAGATGTAATTGTTGGGACCATGATTTCTGAGATGATTATAAAGAATAGTAGAGTTTTCTGTTTTATTGAGTTGATATGTATGCTGATAGATCCTGGTTTTTAAGCTGTTGCCTGTCTCTCCTATGTATATTTTTTTAACAGATGGTGCACTGGATCGCATGCACTGAACCCCCCCACTCCATTAACGACTTCCGTCTGGCCAACGATCTGAATGAGTTCTACTGCCGCTTTGAAAGACAGTGGGACAAGCCTGACACTAACCTCCACATCAGAGCCACATCAGAACCCCCCTCCTCCTCCTCTACCAAAGGAACGTCTCTCTCTATCCTGGAGAGAGATGTCAACAGGCTTTTTAAGAAGCAGAACCCCCGCAAAGCAGCCGGTCCTGACTCTGTCTCTCCATCATCCCTGAAGCACTGTGCTGATCAGCTGTCTCCAGTGTTCACAGACATCTTCAACACCTCACTGGAGACCTGCCACGTGCCAGCCTGCTTCAAATCCTCCACCATCATCCCTGTCCCCAAAAAACCAAGGCCCACAGGACTAAATGACTATAGACCCATTGCCCTGACCTCTGTGGTCATGAAATCATTTGAGCGTCTTGTCCTGTCCCACCTCAAATCCATCACTGACCCACTCCTGGACCCCCTGCAGTTCGCCTACAGAGCCAACAGGTCCGTAGACGACGCCGTCAACATGGCTCTCCACTTCATCCTCCAGCACCTGGACTCCTCAGGGACCTATGCCAGGATCCTGTTTGTGGACTTCAGCTCTGCCTTCAACACCATCATCCCGGCTCTGCTGCAGGACAAGCTCTCCCAGCTGAGCGTGCCTGACTCCACCTGCAGGTGGATCACCGACTTCCTGTCTGACAGGAGGCAGCACGTGAAGCTAGGAAAGCACGTGTCTGACTCCCAGACCATCAGCACTGGATCCCCGCAAGGCTGCGTTCTTTCTCCTCTGCTCTTCTCCCTGTACACCAACACCTGCACCTCCAGCCATCAGTCTGTCAAGCTCCTGAAGTTTGCAGACGACACCACTCTCATTGGACTCATCTCTGATGGCGATGAGTCTGCCTACAGGTGGGAGACTGAGCGTCTGGTGACCTGGTGCAGGCAGAACAACCTAGAGCTAAACGCTCTGAAGACAGTGGAAATGATAGTGGACTTCAGGAAGAGCCCAGCCCCACCCACCCCCATCACCCTGTGTGACTCCCCCGTGGCTACCGTGGAGCATTTTCGCTTCTTGGGAACCACCATCACACAGGATCTCAAATGGGAGCTAAACATCAGCTCCCTCATCAAAAAAGCTCAGCAGAGGATGTATTTCCTGAGGCAATTGAAGAAGTTCAACCTGCCAAGGACTATGATGGTGAACTTCTACACCTCCATCATTGAGTCCATCCTCACCTCCTCCATCACCATCTGGTACGCTGCTGCCACGGAGAGGGACAATAACAGACTGCAGCGTATCATCCACTCTGCTGAGAAGGTGATTGGCTGCAATCTTCCGTCCCTCCAGGACCTGTACGCCTCAAGGACTCTGAGGCGTGCAGGGAAGATTGTAGCTGACTCCTCCCACCCTGGACACAAACTCTTTGAGACACTCCCCTCTGGCAGGAGGCTGCGGTCCTTCAGGACCAAAACCTCTCGCCACAAAAATAGCTTCTTCCCATCTGCTATTAGCCTCATCAACAAGGCTAGAGAGCCCCACTGTTGCTGATCAATTGCACCAATCACCAGAAAAAATTCCTTGTATGTGAAAACATACTTGGCAATAAAACTGATTCTGATTCTGATTCTGATTCTGATTCTGATAAACTACATTTCTGACGTCTTCCTTGAAGCTCTGTCTGATGGGAGCACCTTTGTCAGAGAATGTGTTTTCTATAAAGAGTTTGTTTATAAATTTGGGGTTGTTTGAGCGTGGTTTTTCTTGTTTTCCCATTGCCGTGTGTACCAGAATGTCCTTCAGATTCTTGTTTCTCCTGTAGGCAGTGATCATCTTAAAATCTCCCAGTTCCTGGATTTGGTTTTGTGCCTGTTGAAAATGGGTTTTCAAAACAGAGTTTAGTTGTGCCACATGAGGTGAGTAAGTAATTACAAAAGGTATGAGCGAGCGGCATGTTATTTTTCCTGCCAGTGTATTCCCCGGATGATTCAAACAGTCTCTTCACCTCACTCTTAATGGCTCTGAGAAACCTGGCTGAATAACCTCTCGGCCTCAGAGCTGCAAATAGAGTATTGGTGGCAGTCTCTACATCCTGTTTATGGGTGCAGATTCTGTGAAATCTGATGAGTTGTGATTTTATGAGACCTTTATATGTATGACGGGGATGAAAGCTGGTCTTATGGAGCAAAGCATGCCTGTCTGTATCCTTAAAGTATACTCTGGTGGCTATGCCTTTTGTACTCTGATTAACATTACAGAAGAAGGCTTGTGTATCTAGGAATTCCACTTGGTGTGGTTGGATGTTGTGCTTAAGGGAGATTTTAGGATGGTGGCTGTTTAAAATTGCCATAAAATCATTCAAATCTGCCAACGAATGTGGCCATATTCCAAAAATATCATCCAGATATCTTAAATAGAGAGCTGGTGTTTTACTGCATTTTTGGAACACAGACCTCTCCCAATCTGCCATATAGATGTCCGCATACGCAGGTGAGTATTTACGGCCCATGGCGCATCCAGAGACCTGCAGGAAATACTTGCCATTGAATTCAAAATCATTCCTTTCTAATGTAAGTTTTAACAGGTCCAGGATGAAGTCATCGGGACGAGAGGGATCAGGATTCCTGTTAAAACATTCAGACACCGCTTTCAGGCCCAGTGTTGTATCTATGTTAGTACACAAGGAGTCCACATCAATGGAAAAAATATACGCATTAACACATGTTCGTATATTTTTCAATTTATTTACAAAATGATATGTATCCTTGACATAACTCGGATGTTGCTGTGACAGTGGGTTCAGGAAGAAATCGATATACTCCGTGATGTTGTATGTCTCCGAGCCACAGTGGCTGACAATGGGTCTGCCACTGGGGATGACATTTGGAACTGGCCACGACGCAGAAGGTTTGTGGATTTTAGGCAGCAGGTAGAATAGGCGTGGGCGAGGATTATCAGGGCCCATAAGGTAAGTTTTTTGTTTATTGTTTATGAATTTGTTTCTATATAACTGTTCTACTTTCTCTCTGACAATGGTCTGGGTTTCTGGCTGGAGTAAATATTGCAGTGGTTTGTAATAATGAGTGTCACTGAGTTGTCTGTCTGCTTCCTGTAAATAGTGAATTTTATCCTGTATACAGATTTGGCCTCCTTTGTCTGCGCCTTTAATGATGATGTCCGGGTTATTGGCGAGACTGGCGAGCGCTCCTCTCTCCGCCTGGCTGATGTTTTGCCTGCTGGAATGGCGCGGCTTGAACTGGCGGAAAGCTGCTATGTCCTCCTTGATGAGGTTCTGAATCGGAGATGACACTGCCTCCAATTTCGGTTCCCAGTGTGATAATGTAATAAAAGGTACGGCTTCCTGTTGTTTATTGTAATCAAAATAGTCTAATAATTTGAAACGGCGGTGATACAGGTGGAGGTCTTTGCGTATTTCTAGTGGAGTTGGTGGTTTGGGCGTAGGTATGAAAGTCAGTCCTTTTTCCAGTATTTCAATTTCTGCTCTATTTAGGGAGAAAGACTGGCTTAAGTTGACTATATTTGATGAAGAGGGGAGTGCATTGGCAGCATGTTTAACTTAGACAGCCAGTGTTTGAGGATCTTATCTGCCGTCTCCTTTGTCCAATGAATTGGATCATTGGGGTTAACTGTAAAATCTGGTCTGTCAATGCGGGTTAAGAAGTTATATTTCAGCCTGATTTTTTGGTTCATTTCAGAAATTAATACCTGTTGGTTTTCTGGTATTTTGTTAGAGTAATGAATGATGGGGACGTGGATGATGGCCATCGGGAAAGCCGTTGTTGTCACGGCAACCAGCTGTTGCAGTTGTTTGCACGAGGTGGGTGTGGTTTGTTCCCTCAGGCAGTTATTGAGTCCGACTGACAGAATAACATGCTCCACCTGTGGTTGGATACTCAGTTTTTTGAGCAGGTGTGTCACGTGTGAGCAGGTGGCACCGGGATAGCTGTCCACTTGGACCCGCTCGTCGGTGAAGACTGGGATTCTGGCCAGATTGGAGTCGCCAATTATTAAAATTGGTTTTCTGACCGTCAATCGCCAGTCCTGATTTTTGTAGATGGTATGCTGGTGGACTGTCGGCTCTGTGCGCTCCGGTCTGGCTCGTGTGCGAGCGGCGGTACGCTGGGGTTTGGGCACCGGGCTGGAGTCAGACTGAGGAGTATTAGTGTCATTTTGACTTTCAGTTGTGTCCTCTGTCATCATGTTTTTCTCTCCATCCTGTGCCCCCGCCATCACCGTGTTCACCCCTCGCACCGGTTCAGACTCAGCGAGCGCACCTTGAGTGACGTCATCCAGTGCGCCGTGTGTTGCAGAGGTCAGAGAGATTGTCTCGGCCACGGACACAGCCACGTTCGAAAGTTGGGGACCAATTGGTAAGTTATTTACCGAGTCTTCCTCACAAACCAGTTCAAAATTTATTTTGGGGATATTGTCTTGATTTGTGTTATTAGGATATTGCTCTGTGATCTCGTTTGGTGGGGGTGTTTTCTCCGTTACAGGCTGTGAAGCAAGTAACGGTGCGTCAGCGTGGCACGGATACACTTGGGCCGTTGTTTGTCTGTGCGCCTGGCGTGGTACCGTCGGCTCCTGGGCAGGAGGGGGCGCAGGAGCTAGAATGGTGTGCGGCTCCTTAGCCGTAGTGGCGGAGCTCCCCCTCGTGTTTGGTTCGGCCTGGCTCGGCTCAGATGGACCAGGGAGCCCCAAGTTTCCCGGTTGCGCTGCTTCTTAGGACGGTAATTAATACTTTATTTCAAAAAAGAGGAAATATGTCCTTTATTTTTTGGAACACCTTGTAATAATTGACTATTTCTTTAATCCCATCTATAGGAGAAGTGCTGACTGACCTGGCTCTGGCAGGGTTAGGTTAGGGGACAATGCTCTTTTAAAATAAGATAAATAAAGTTTTCTTTAAAAAAAATTAGAGAGCAGCTCTGGCAACAGGTATCTGCAACGTCATTTTCATATTTACTTCTCCTTAAGGGTTCTTATAACTCCTATAATAATAAAATGAAACAGAGACAAAATTAAAATGATTGAAATTGTAGAGAAAAGGGGGAGAGCCAAATAAAGGGTTAAAAACATAATAAAAAATCACTTAAAGTGGGTGTATCAGGGTTACAACCTCACAGGGTTGAGAGATCTTAGGGTTAGGCACCCACCCCTGTATGGTTGAGGTTAGGGGAGGGGCCATGTACAGGTTAAAATTAATAAATAAATAAACAAAAAAGACGGTTGATGTTAGGCACCCTCCCTTAGATGGTTATGTTTAGGAAGAGGTTCTGGAAAATAATAGAAAAAAAAAAAAAAAAGGTTGGGTTATTGTACAGAAGTGATTGGTGCATATCACCAGGGTAAATTAAACCACGCCAATGAACACAATACCCAATTAATATGTAGCTTACATAAGGAGAGATGTTTTGTGAATTTATGAGGGAGAGAATGGATAAGAACAATGAATTGGTATTTATTAATAAGTTGTTGCTTTTAAAACATATTATATAGCTCTAGTTCCTAAGTTATTTTTATAGTTTTTTAAAATTCTTTTTATAAAAACGAGATATCTTAAACCATCTTTTACTATAAAATTCATATGAAAAATATAATGTGTAAAAGAGAGTTTGTTTTTATAATTAATAAATAGTAGTTTTTAAAGAGGATATTTATAATGTTTTAGTAAAAAGCATTAGTTTCTAAAGACTTTTCATAAAAAGAAACTTAACTTATTGTTTTTCATTAAGTCCTTTTGGATTGATAGTTTCCAATGTGTTTATCCATTCTCTTTCTTTTCTTTTTCTGAAGGATCTCGACCAGTTGTTGTTATTTTCTAGTCCCAGAAAGATGTAATTGTTGGGACCATGATTTCTGAGATGATTATAAAGAATAGTAGAGTTTTCTGTTTTATTGAGTTGATATGTATGCTGATAGATCCTGGTTTTTAAGCTGTTGCCTGTCTCTCCTATGTATATTTTTTTAACAGATGGTGCACTGGATCGCATAAACTACATTTCTGACGTCTTCCTTGAAGCTCTGTCTGATGGGAGCACCTTTGTCAGAGAATGTGTTTTCTATAAAGAGTTTGTTTATAAATTTGGGGTTGTTTGAGCGTGGTTTTTCTTGTTTTCCCATTGCCGTGTGTACCAGAATGTCCTTCAGATTCTTGTTTCTCCTGTAGGCAGTGATCATCTTAAAATCTCCCAGTTCCTGGATTTGGTTTTGTGCCTGTTGAAAATGGGTTTTCAAAACAGAGTTTAGTTGTGCCACATGAGGTGAGTAAGTAATTACAAAAGGTATGAGCGAGCGGCATGTTATTTTTCCTGCCAGTGTATTCCCCGGATGATTCAAACAGTCTCTTCACCTCACTCTTAATGGCTCTGAGAAACCTGGCTGAATAACCTCTCGGCCTCAGAGCTGCAAATAGAGTATTGGTGGCAGTCTCTACATCCTGTTTATGGGTGCAGATTCTGTGAAATCTGATGAGTTGTGATTTTATGAGACCTTTATATGTATGACGGGGATGAAAGCTGGTCTTATGGAGCAAAGCATGCCTGTCTGTATCCTTAAAGTATACTCTGGTGGCTATGCCTTTTGTACTCTGATTAACATTACAGAAGAAGGCTTGTGTATCTAGGAATTCCACTTGGTGTGGTTGGATGTTGTGCTTAAGGGAGATTTTAGGATGGTGGCTGTTTAAAATTGCCATAAAATCATTCAAATCTGCCAACGAATGTGGCCATATTCCAAAAATATCATCCAGATATCTTAAATAGAGAGCTGGTGTTTTACTGCATTTTTGGAACACAGACCTCTCCCAATCTGCCATATAGATGTCCGCATACGCAGGTGAGTATTTACGGCCCATGGCGCATCCAGAGACCTGCAGGAAATACTTGCCATTGAATTCAAAATCATTCCTTTCTAATGTAAGTTTTAACAGGTCCAGGATGAAGTCATCGGGACGAGAGGGATCAGGATTCCTGTTAAAACATTCAGACACCGCTTTCAGGCCCAGTGTTGTATCTATGTTAGTACACAAGGAGTCCACATCAATGGAAAAAATATACGCATTAACACATGTTCGTATATTTTTCAATTTATTTACAAAATGATATGTATCCTTGACATAACTCGGATGTTGCTGTGACAGTGGGTTCAGGAAGAAATCGATATACTCCGTGATGTTGTATGTCTCCGAGCCACAGTGGCTGACAATGGGTCTGCCACTGGGGATGACATTTGGAACTGGCCACGACGCAGAAGGTTTGTGGATTTTAGGCAGCAGGTAGAATAGGCGTGGGCGAGGATTATCAGGGCCCATAAGGTAAGTTTTTTGTTTATTGTTTATGAATTTGTTTCTATATAACTGTTCTACTTTCTCTCTGACAATGGTCTGGGTTTCTGGCTGGAGTAAATATTGCAGTGGTTTGTAATAATGAGTGTCACTGAGTTGTCTGTCTGCTTCCTGTAAATAGTGAATTTTATCCTGTATACAGATTTGGCCTCCTTTGTCTGCGCCTTTAATGATGATGTCCGGGTTATTGGCGAGACTGGCGAGCGCTCCTCTCTCCGCCTGGCTGATGTTTTGCCTGCTGGAATGGCGCGGCTTGAACTGGCGGAAAGCTGCTATGTCCTCCTTGATGAGGTTCTGAATCGGAGATGACACTGCCTCCAATTTCGGTTCCCAGTGTGATAATGTAATAAAAGGTACGGCTTCCTGTTGTTTATTGTAATCAAAATAGTCTAATAATTTGAAACGGCGGTGATACAGGTGGAGGTCTTTGCGTATTTCTAGTGGAGTTGGTGGTTTGGGCGTAGGTATGAAAGTCAGTCCTTTTTCCAGTATTTCAATTTCTGCTCTATTTAGGGAGAAAGACTGGCTTAAGTTGACTATATTTGATGAAGAGGGGAGTGCATTGGCAGCATGTTTAACTTAGACAGCCAGTGTTTGAGGATCTTATCTGCCGTCTCCTTTGTCCAATGAATTGGATCATTGGGGTTAACTGTAAAATCTGGTCTGTCAATGCGGGTTAAGAAGTTATATTTCAGCCTGATTTTTTGGTTCATTTCAGAAATTAATACCTGTTGGTTTTCTGGTATTTTGTTAGAGTAATGAATGATGGGGACGTGGATGATGGCCATCGGGAAAGCCGTTGTTGTCACGGCAACCAGCTGTTGCAGTTGTTTGCACGAGGTGGGTGTGGTTTGTTCCCTCAGGCAGTTATTGAGTCCGACTGACAGAATAACATGCTCCACCTGTGGTTGGATACTCAGTTTTTTGAGCAGGTGTGTCACGTGTGAGCAGGTGGCACCGGGATAGCTGTCCACTTGGACCCGCTCGTCGGTGAAGACTGGGATTCTGGCCAGATTGGAGTCGCCAATTATTAAAATTGGTTTTCTGACCGTCAATCGCCAGTCCTGATTTTTGTAGATGGTATGCTGGTGGACTGTCGGCTCTGTGCGCTCCGGTCTGGCTCGTGTGCGAGCGGCGGTACGCTGGGGTTTGGGCACCGGGCTGGAGTCAGACTGAGGAGTATTAGTGTCATTTTGACTTTCAGTTGTGTCCTCTGTCATCATGTTTTTCTCTCCATCCTGTGCCCCCGCCATCACCGTGTTCACCCCTCGCACCGGTTCAGACTCAGCGAGCGCACCTTGAGTGACGTCATCCAGTGCGCCGTGTGTTGCAGAGGTCAGAGAGATTGTCTCGGCCACGGACACAGCCACGTTCGAAAGTTGGGGACCAATTGGTAAGTTATTTACCGAGTCTTCCTCACAAACCAGTTCAAAATTTATTTTGGGGATATTGTCTTGATTTGTGTTATTAGGATATTGCTCTGTGATCTCGTTTGGTGGGGGTGTTTTCTCCGTTACAGGCTGTGAAGCAAGTAACGGTGCGTCAGCGTGGCACGGATACACTTGGGCCGTTGTTTGTCTGTGCGCCTGGCGTGGTACCGTCGGCTCCTGGGCAGGAGGGGGCGCAGGAGCTAGAATGGTGTGCGGCTCCTTAGCCGTAGTGGCGGAGCTCCCCCTCGTGTTTGGTTCGGCCTGGCTCGGCTCAGATGGACCAGGGAGCCCCAAGTTTCCCGGTTGCGCTGCTTCTTAGGACGGTAATTAATACTTTATTTCAAAAAAGAGGAAATATGTCCTTTATTTTTTGGAACACCTTGTAATAATTGACTATTTCTTTAATCCCATCTATAGGAGAAGTGCTGACTGACCTGGCTCTGGCAGGGTTAGGTTAGGGGACAATGCTCTTTTAAAATAAGATAAATAAAGTTTTCTTTAAAAAAAATTAGAGAGCAGCTCTGGCAACAGGTATCTGCAACGTCATTTTCATATTTACTTCTCCTTAAGGGTTCTTATAACTCCTATAATAATAAAATGAAACAGAGACAAAATTAAAATGACAATATATGAAAAATTAAAAACAGATACATTAGGGTTAAAAAAGAACCTTTGTTTCCTGAAAAAAATTGTAGAGAAAAGGGGGAGAGCCAAATAAAGGGTTAAAAACATAATAAAAAATCACTTAAAGTGGGTGTATCAGGGTTACAACCTCACAGGGTTGAGAGATCTTAGGGTTAGGCACCCACCCCTGTATGGTTGAGGTTAGGGGAGGGGCCATGTACAGGTTAAAATTAATAAATAAATAAACAAAAAAGACGGTTGATGTTAGGCACCCTCCCTTAGATGGTTATGTTTAGGAAAAGGTTCTGGAAAATAATAGAAAAAAAAAAAAAAAAAAGGTTGGGTTATTGTACAGAAGTGATTGGTGCATATCACCAGGGAAAATTAAACCACGCCAATGAACACAATACCCAATTAATATGTAGCTTACATAAGGAGAGATGTTTTGTGAATTTATGAGGGAGAGAATGGACAAGAACAATGAATTGGTATTTATTAATAAGTTGTTGCTTTTAAAACATATTATATAGCTCTAGTTCCTAAGTTATTTTTATAGTTTTTTAAAATTCTTTTTATAAAAACGAGATATCTTAAACCATCTTTTACTATAAAATTCATATGAAAAATATAATGTGTAAAAGAGAGTTTGTTTTTATAATTAATAAATAGTAGTTTTTAAAGAGGATATTTATAATGTTTTAGTAAAAAGCATTAGTTTCTAAAGACTTTTCATAAAAAGAAACTTAACTTATTGTTTTTCATTAAGTCCTTTTGGATTGATAGTTTCCAATGTGTTTATCCATTCTCTTTCTTTTCTTTTTCTGAAGGATCTCGACCAGTTGTTGTTATTTTCTAGTCCCAGAAAGATGTAATTGTTGGGACCATGATTTCTGAGATGATTATAAAGAATAGTAGAGTTTTCTGTTTTATTGAGTTGATATGTATGCTGATAGATCCTGGTTTTTAAGCTGTTGCCTGTCTCTCCTATGTATATTTTTTTAACAGATGGTGCACTGGATCGCATAAACTACATTTCTGACGTCTTCCTTGAAGCTCTGTCTGATGGGAGCACCTTTGTCAGAGAATGTGTTTTCTATAAAGAGTTTGTTTATAAATTTGGGGTTGTTTGAGCGTGGTTTTTCTTGTTTTCCCATTGCCGTGTGTACCAGAATGTCCTTCAGATTCTTGTTTCTCCTGTAGGCAGTGATCATCTTAAAATCTCCCAGTTCCTGGACTTGGTTTTGTGCCTGTTGAAAATGGGTTTTCAAAACAGAGTTTAGTTGTGCCACATGAGGTGAGTAAGTAATTACAAAAGGTATGAGCGAGCGGCATGTTATTTTTCCTGCCAGTGTATTCCCCGGATGATTCAAACAGTCTCTTCACCTCACTCTTAATGGCTCTGAGAAACCTGGCTGAATAACCTCTCGGCCTCAGAGCTGCAAATAGAGTATTGGTGGCAGTCTCTACATCCTGTTTATGGGTGCAGATTCTGTGAAATCTGATGAGTTGTGATTTTATGAGACCTTTATATGTATGACGGGGATGAAAGCTGGTCTTATGGAGCAAAGCATGCCTGTCTGTATCCTTAAAGTATACTCTGGTGGCTATGCCTTTTGTACTCTGATTAACATTACAGAAGAAGGCTTGTGTATCTAGGAATTCCACTTGGTGTGGTTGGATGTTGTGCTTAAGGGAGATTTTAGGATGGTGGCTGTTTAAAATTGCCATAAAATCATTCAAATCTGCCAACGAATGTGGCCATATTCCAAAAATATCATCCAGATATCTTAAATAGAGAGCTGGTGTTTTACTGCATTTTTGGAACACAGACCTCTCCCAATCTGCCATATAGATGTCCGCATACGCAGGTGAGTATTTACGGCCCATGGCGCATCCAGAGACCTGCAGGAAATACTTGCCATTGAATTCAAAATCATTCCTTTCTAATGTAAGTTTTAACAGGTCCAGGATGAAGTCATCGGGACGAGAGGGATCGGGATTCCTGTTAAAACATTCAGACACCGCTTTCAGGCCCAGTGTTGTATCTATGTTAGTACACAAGGAGTCCACATCAATGGAAAAAATATACGCATTAACACATGTTCGTATATTTTTCAATTTATTTACAAAATGATATGTATCCTTGACATAACTCGGATGTTGCTGTGACAGTGGGTTCAGGAAGAAATCGATATACTCCGTGATGTTGTATGTCTCCGAGCCACAGTGGCTGACAATGGGTCTGCCACTGGGGATGACATTTGGAACTGGCCACGACGCAGAAGGTTTGTGGATTTTAGGCAGCAGGTAGAATAGGCGTGGGCGAGGATTATCAGGGCCCATAAGGTAAGTTTTTTGTTTATTGTTTATGAATTTGTTTCTATATAACTGTTCTACTTTCTCTCTGACAATGGTCTGGGTTTCTGGCTGGAGTAAATATTGCAGTGGTTTGTAATAATGAGTGTCACTGAGTTGTCTGTCTGCTTCCTGTAAATAGTGAATTTTATCCTGTATACAGATTTGGCCTCCTTTGTCTGCGCCTTTAATGATGATGTCCGGGTTATTGGCGAGACTGGCGAGCGCTCCTCTCTCCGCCTGGCTGATGTTTTGCCTGCTGGAATGGCGCGGCTTGAACTGGCGGAAAGCTGCTATGTCCTCCTTGATGAGGTTCTGAATCGGAGATGACACTGCCTCCAATTTCGGTTCCCAGTGTGATAATGTAATAAAAGGTACGGCTTCCTGTTGTTTATTGTAATCAAAATAGTCTAATAATTTGAAACGGCGGTGATACAGGTGGAGGTCTTTGCGTATTTCTAGTGGAGTTGGTGGTTTGGGCGTAGGTATGAAAGTCAGTCCTTTTTCCAGTATTTCAATTTCTGCTCTATTTAGGGAGAAAGACTGGCTTAAGTTGACTATATTTGATGAAGAGGGGAGTGCATTGGCAGCATGTTTAACTTAGACAGCCAGTGTTTGAGGATCTTATCTGCCGTCTCCTTTGTCCAATGAATTGGATCATTGGGGTTAACTGTAAAATCTGGTCTGTCAATGCGGGTTAAGAAGTTATATTTCAGCCTGATTTTTTGGTTCATTTCAGAAATTAATACCTGTTGGTTTTCTGGTATTTTGTTAGAGTAATGAATGATGGGGACGTGGATGATGGCCATCGGGAAAGCCGTTGTTGTCACGGCAACCAGCTGTTGCAGTTGTTTGCACGAGGTGGGTGTGGTTTGTTCCCTCAGGCAGTTATTGAGTCCGACTGACAGAATAACATGCTCCACCTGTGGTTGGATACTCAGTTTTTTGAGCAGGTGTGTCACGTGTGAGCAGGTGGCACCGGGATAGCTGTCCACTTGGACCCGCTCGTCGGTGAAGACTGGGATTCTGGCCAGATTGGAGTCGCCAATTATTAAAATTGGTTTTCTGACCGTCAATCGCCAGTCCTGATTTTTGTAGATGGTATGCTGGTGGACTGTCGGCTCTGTGCGCTCCGGTCTGGCTCGTGTGCGAGCGGCGGTACGCTGGGGTTTGGGCACCGGGCTGGAGTCAGACTGAGGAGTATTAGTGTCATTTTGACTTTCAGTTGTGTCCTCTGTCATCATGTTTTTCTCTCCATCCTGTGCCCCCGCCATCACCGTGTTCACCCCTCGCACCGGTTCAGACTCAGCGAGCGCACCTTGAGTGACGTCATCCAGTGCGCCGTGTGTTGCAGAGGTCAGAGAGATTGTCTCGGCCACGGACACAGCCACGTTCGAAAGTTGGGGACCAATTGGTAAGTTATTTACCGAGTCTTCCTCACAAACCAGTTCAAAATTTATTTTGGGGATATTGTCTTGATTTGTGTTATTAGGATATTGCTCTGTGATCTCGTTTGGTGGGGGTGTTTTCTCCGTTACAGGCTGTGAAGCAAGTAACGGTGCGTCAGCGTGGCACGGATACACTTGGGCCGTTGTTTGTCTGTGCGCCTGGCGTGGTACCGTCGGCTCCTGGGCAGGAGGGGGCGCAGGAGCTAGAATGGTGTGCGGCTCCTTAGCCGTAGTGGCGGAGCTCCCCCTCGTGTTTGGTTCGGCCTGGCTCGGCTCAGATGGACCAGGGAGCCCCAAGTTTCCCGGTTGCGCTGCTTCTTAGGACGGTAATTAATACTTTATTTCAAAAAAGAGGAAATATGTCCTTTATTTTTTGGAACACCTTGTAATAATTGACTATTTCTTTAATCCCATCTATAGGAGAAGTGCTGACTGACCTGGCTCTGGCAGGGTTAGGTTAGGGGACAATGCTCTTTTAAAATAAGATAAATAAAGTTTTCTTTAAAAAAAATTAGAGAGCAGCTCTGGCAACAGGTATCTGCAACGTCATTTTCATATTTACTTCTCCTTAAGGGTTCTTATAACTCCTATAATAATAAAATGAAACAGAGACAAAATTAAAATGATTGAAATTGTAGAGAAAAGGGGGAGAGCCAAATAAAGGGTTAAAAACATAATAAAAAATCACTTAAAGTGGGTGTATCAGGGTTACAACCTCACAGGGTTGAGAGATCTTAGGGTTAGGCACCCACCCCTGTATGGTTGAGGTTAGGGGAGGGGCCATGTACAGGTTAAAATTAATAAATAAATAAACAAAAAAGACGGTTGATGTTAGGCACCCTCCCTTAGATGGTTATGTTTAGGAAAAGGTTCTGGAAAATAATAGAAAAAAAAAAAAAAAAAAAGGTTGGGTTATTGTACAGAAGTGATTGGTGCATATCACCAGGGAAAATTAAACCACGCCAATGAACACAATACCCAATTAATATGTAGCTTACATAAGGAGAGATGTTTTGTGAATTTATGAGGGAGAGAATGGATAAGAACAATGAATTGGTATTTATTAATAAGTTGTTGCTTTTAAAACATATTATATAGCTCTAGTTCCTAAGTTATTTTTATAGTTTTTTAAAATTCTTTTTATAAAAACGAGATATCTTAAACCATCTTTTACTATAAAATTCATATGAAAAATATAATGTGTAAAAGAGAGTTTGTTTTTATAATTAATAAATAGTAGTTTTTAAAGAGGTTATTTATAATGTTTTAGTAAAAAGCATTAGTTTCTAAAGACTTTTCATAAAAAGAAACTTAACTTATTGTTTTTCATTAAGTCCTTTTGGATTGATAGTTTCCAATGTGTTTATCCATTCTCTTTCTTTTCTTTTTCTGAAGGATCTCGACCAGTTGTTGTTATTTTCTAGTCCCAGAAAGATGTAATTGTTGGGACCATGATTTCTGAGATGATTATAAAGAATAGTAGAGTTTTCTGTTTTATTGAGTTGATATGTATGCTGATAGATCCTGGTTTTTAAGCTGTTGCCTGTCTCTCCTATGTATATTTTTTTAACAGATGGTGCACTGGATCGCATGCACTGAACCCCCCCACTCCATTAACGACTTCCGTCTGGCCAACGATCTGAATGAGTTCTACTGCCGCTTTGAAAGACAGTGGGACAAGCCTGACACTAACCTCCACATCAGAGCCACATCAGAACCCTCCTCCTCCCCTACCAAAGGAACGTCTCTCTCTATCCTGGAGAGAGATGTCAACAGGCTTTTTAAGAAGCAGAACCCCCGCAAAGCAGCCGGTCCTGACTCTGTCTCTCCATCATCCCTGAAGCACTGTGCTGATCAGCTGTCTCCAGTGTTCACAGACATCTTCAACACCTCACTGGAGACCTGCCACGTGCCAGCCTGCTTCAAATCCTCCACCATCATCCCTGTCCCCAAAAAACCAAGGCCCACAGGACTAAATGACTATAGACCCATTGCCCTGACCTCTGTGGTCATGAAATCATTTGAGCGTCTTGTCCTGTCCCACCTCAAATCCATCACTGACCCACTCCTGGACCCCCTGCAGTTCGCCTACAGAGCCAACAGGTCCGTAGACGACGCCGTCAACATGGCTCTCCACTTCATCCTCCAGCACCTGGACTCCTCAGGGACCTATGCCAGGATCCTGTTTGTGGACTTCAGCTCTGCCTTCAACACCATCATCCCGGCTCTGCTGCAGGACAAGCTCTCCCAGCTGAGCGTGCCTGACTCCACCTGCAGGTGGATCACCGACTTCCTGTCTGACAGGAGGCAGCACGTGAAGCTAGGAAAGCACGTGTCTGACTCCCAGACCATCAGCACTGGATCCCCGCAAGGCTGCGTTCTTTCTCCTCTGCTCTTCTCCCTGTACACCAACACCTGCACCTCCAGCCATCAGTCTGTCAAGCTCCTGAAGTTTGCAGACGACACCACTCTCATTGGACTCATCTCTGATGGCGATGAGTCTGCCTACAGGTGGGAGACTGAGCGTCTGGTGACCTGGTGCAGGCAGAACAACCTAGAGCTAAACGCTCTGAAGACAGTGGAAATGATAGTGGACTTCAGGAAGAGCCCAGCCCCACCCACCCCCATCACCCTGTGTGACTCCCCCGTGGCTACCGTGGAGCATTTTCGCTTCTTGGGAACCACCATCACACAGGATCTCAAATGGGAGCTAAACATCAGCTCCCTCATCAAAAAAGCTCAGCAGAGGATGTATTTCCTGAGGCAATTGAAGAAGTTCAACCTGCCAAGGACTATGATGGTGAACTTCTACACCTCCATCATTGAGTCCATCCTCACCTCCTCCATCACCATCTGGTACGCTGCTGCCACGGAGAGGGACAATAACAGACTGCAGCGTATCATCCACTCTGCTGAGAAGGTGATTGGCTGCAATCTTCCGTCCCTCCAGGACCTGTACGCCTCAAGGACTCTGAGGCGTGCAGGGAAGATTGTAGCTGACTCCTCCCACCCTGGACACAAACTCTTTGAGACACTCCCCTCTGGCAGGAGGCTGCGGTCCTTCAGGACCAAAACCTCTCGCCACAAAAATAGCTTCTTCCCATCTGCTATTAGCCTCATCAACAAGGCTAGAGAGCCCCACTGTTGCTGATCAATTGCACCAATCACCAGAAAAAATTCCTTGTATGTGAAAACATACTTGGCAATAAAACTGATTCTGATTCTGATTCTGATTCTGATTCTGATAAACTACATTTCTGACGTCTTCCTTGAAGCTCTGTCTGATGGGAGCACCTTTGTCAGAGAATGTGTTTTCTATAAAGAGTTTGTTTATAAATTTGGGGTTGTTTGAGCGTGGTTTTTCTTGTTTTCCCATTGCCGTGTGTACCAGAATGTCCTTCAGATTCTTGTTTCTCCTGTAGGCAGTGATCATCTTAAAATCTCCCAGTTCCTGGATTTGGTTTTGTGCCTGTTGAAAATGGGTTTTCAAAACAGAGTTTAGTTGTGCCACATGAGGTGAGTAAGTAATTACAAAAGGTATGAGCGAGCGGCATGTTATTTTTCCTGCCAGTGTATTCCCCGGATGATTCAAACAGTCTCTTCACCTCACTCTTAATGGCTCTGAGAAACCTGGCTGAATAACCTCTCGGCCTCAGAGCTGCAAATAGAGTATTGGTGGCAGTCTCTACATCCTGTTTATGGGTGCAGATTCTGTGAAATCTGATGAGTTGTGATTTTATGAGACCTTTATATGTATGACGGGGATGAAAGCTGGTCTTATGGAGCAAAGCATGCCTGTCTGTATCCTTAAAGTATACTCTGGTGGCTATGCCTTTTGTACTCTGATTAACATTACAGAAGAAGGCTTGTGTATCTAGGAATTCCACTTGGTGTGGTTGGATGTTGTGCTTAAGGGAGATTTTAGGATGGTGGCTGTTTAAAATTGCCATAAAATCATTCAAATCTGCCAACGAATGTGGCCATATTCCAAAAATATCATCCAGATATCTTAAATAGAGAGCTGGTGTTTTACTGCATTTTTGGAACACAGACCTCTCCCAATCTGCCATATAGATGTCCGCATACGCAGGTGAGTATTTACGGCCCATGGCGCATCCAGAGACCTGCAGGAAATACTTGCCATTGAATTCAAAATCATTCCTTTCTAATGTAAGTTTTAACAGGTCCAGGATGAAGTCATCGGGACGAGAGGGATCGGGATTCCTGTTAAAACATTCAGACACCGCTTTCAGGCCCAGTGTTGTATCTATGTTAGTACACAAGGAGTCCACATCAATGGAAAAAATATACGCATTAACACATGTTCGTATATTTTTCAATTTATTTACAAAATGATATGTATCCTTGACATAACTCGGATGTTGCTGTGACAGTGGGTTCAGGAAGAAATCGATATACTCCGTGATGTTGTATGTCTCCGAGCCACAGTGGCTGACAATGGGTCTGCCACTGGGGATGACATTTGGAACTGGCCACGACGCAGAAGGTTTGTGGATTTTAGGCAGCAGGTAGAATAGGCGTGGGCGAGGATTATCAGGGCCCATAAGGTAAGTTTTTTGTTTATTGTTTATGAATTTGTTTCTATATAACTGTTCTACTTTCTCTCTGACAATGGTCTGGGTTTCTGGCTGGAGTAAATATTGCAGTGGTTTGTAATAATGAGTGTCACTGAGTTGTCTGTCTGCTTCCTGTAAATAGTGAATTTTATCCTGTATACAGATTTGGCCTCCTTTGTCTGCGCCTTTAATGATGATGTCCGGGTTATTGGCGAGACTGGCGAGCGCTCCTCTCTCCGCCTGGCTGATGTTTTGCCTGCTGGAATGGCGCGGCTTGAACTGGCGGAAAGCTGCTATGTCCTCCTTGATGAGGTTCTGAATCGGAGATGACACTGCCTCCAATTTCGGTTCCCAGTGTGATAATGTAATAAAAGGTACGGCTTCCTGTTGTTTATTGTAATCAAAATAGTCTAATAATTTGAAACGGCGGTGATACAGGTGGAGGCCTTTGCGTATTTCTAGTGGAGTTGGTGGTTTGGGCGTAGGTATGAAAGTCAGTCCTTTTTCCAGTATTTCAATTTCTGCTCTATTTAGGGAGAAAGACTGGCTTAAGTTGACTATATTTGATGAAGAGGGGAGTGCATTGGCAGCATGTTTAACTTAGACAGCCAGTGTTTGAGGATCTTATCTGCCGTCTCCTTTGTCCAATGAATTGGATCATTGGGGTTAACTGTAAAATCTGGTCTGTCAATGCGGGTTAAGAAGTTATATTTCAGCCTGATTTTTTGGTTCATTTCAGAAATTAATACCTGTTGGTTTTCTGGTATTTTGTTAGAGTAATGAATGATGGGGACGTGGATGATGGCCATCGGGAAAGCCGTTGTTGTCACGGCAACCAGCTGTTGCAGTTGTTTGCACGAGGTGGGTGTGGTTTGTTCCCTCAGGCAGTTATTGAGTCCGACTGACAGAATAACATGCTCCACCTGTGGTTGGATACTCAGTTTTTTGAGCAGGTGTGTCACGTGTGAGCAGGTGGCACCGGGATAGCTGTCCACTTGGACCCGCTCGTCGGTGAAGACTGGGATTCTGGCCAGATTGGAGTCGCCAATTATTAAAATTGGTTTTCTGACCGTCAATCGCCAGTCCTGATTTTTGTAGATGGTATGCTGGTGGACTGTCGGCTCTGTGCGCTCCGGTCTGGCTCGTGTGCGAGCGGCGGTACGCTGGGGTTTGGGCACCGGGCTGGAGTCAGACTGAGGAGTATTAGTGTCATTTTGACTTTCAGTTGTGTCCTCTGTCATCATGTTTTTCTCTCCATCCTGTGCCCCCGCCATCACCGTGTTCACCCCTCGCACCGGTTCAGACTCAGCGAGCGCACCTTGAGTGACGTCATCCAGTGCGCCGTGTGTTGCAGAGGTCAGAGAGATTGTCTCGGCCACGGACACAGCCACGTTCGAAAGTTGGGGACCAATTGGTAAGTTATTTACCGAGTCTTCCTCACAAACCAGTTCAAAATTTATTTTGGGGATATTGTCTTGATTTGTGTTATTAGGATATTGCTCTGTGATCTCGTTTGGTGGGGGTGTTTTCTCCGTTACAGGCTGTGAAGCAAGTAACGGTGCGTCAGCGTGGCACGGATACACTTGGGCCGTTGTTTGTCTGTGCGCCTGGCGTGGTACCGTCGGCTCCTGGGCAGGAGGGGGCGCAGGAGCTAGAATGGTGTGCGGCTCCTTAGCCGTAGTGGCGGAGCTCCCCCTCGTGTTTGGTTCGGCCTGGCTCGGCTCAGATGGACCAGGGAGCCCCAAGTTTCCCGGTTGCGCTGCTTCTTAGGACGGTAATTAATACTTTATTTCAAAAAAGAGGAAATATGTCCTTTATTTTTTGGAACACCTTGTAATAATTGACTATTTCTTTAATCCCATCTATAGGAGAAGTGCTGACTGACCTGGCTCTGGCAGGGTTAGGTTAGGGGACAATGCTCTTTTAAAATAAGATAAATAAAGTTTTCTTTAAAAAAAATTAGAGAGCAGCTCTGGCAACAGGTATCTGCAACGTCATTTTCATATTTACTTCTCCTTAAGGGTTCTTATAACTCCTATAATAATAAAATGAAACAGAGACAAAATTAAAATGATTGAAATTGTAGAGAAAAGGGGGAGAGCCAAATAAAGGGTTAAAAACATAATAAAAAATCACTTAAAGTGGGTGTATCAGGGTTACAACCTCACAGGGTTGAGAGATCTTAGGGTTAGGCACCCACCCCTGTATGGTTGAGGTTAGGGGAGGGGCCATGTACAGGTTAAAATTAATAAATAAATAAACAAAAAAGACGGTTGATGTTAGGCACCCTCCCTTAGATGGTTATGTTTAGGAAAAGGTTCTGGAAAATAATAGAAAAAAAAAAAAAAAAAAAAGGTTGGGTTATTGTACAGAAGTGATTGGTGCATATCACCAGGGAAAATTAAACCACGCCAATGAACACAATACCCAATTAATATGTAGCTTACATAAGGAGAGATGTTTTGTGAATTTATGAGGGAGAGAATGGATAAGAACAATGAATTGGTATTTATTAATAAGTTGTTGCTTTTAAAACATATTATATAGCTCTAGTTCCTAAGTTATTTTTATAGTTTTTAAAAATTCTTTTTATAAAAACGAGATATCTTAAACCATCTTTTACTATAAAATTCATATGAAAAATATAATGTGTAAAAGAGAGTTTGTTTTTATAATTAATAAATAGTAGTTTTTAAAGAGGTTATTTATAATGTTTTAGTAAAAAGCATTAGTTTCTAAAGACTTTTCATAAAAAGAAACTTAACTTATTGTTTTTCATTAAGTCCTTTTGGATTGATAGTTTCCAATGTGTTTATCCATTCTCTTTCTTTTCTTTTTCTGAAGGATCTCGACCAGTTGTTGTTATTTTCTAGTCCCAGAAAGATGTAATTGTTGGGACCATGATTTCTGAGATGATTATAAAGAATAGTAGAGTTTTCTGTTTTATTGAGTTGATATGTATGCTGATAGATCCTGGTTTTTAAGCTGTTGCCTGTCTCTCCTATGTATATTTTTTTACAGATGGTGCACTGGATCGCATAAACTACATTTCTGACGTCTTCCTTGAAGCTCTGTCTGATGGGAGCACCTTTGTCAGAGAATGTGTTTTCTATAAAGAGTTTGTTTATAAATTTGGGGTTGTTTGAGCGTGGTTTTTCTTGTTTTCCCATTGCCGTGTGTACCAGAATGTCCTTCAGATTCTTGTTTCTCCTGTAGGCAGTGATCATCTTAAAATCTCCCAGTTCCTGGATTTGGTTTTGTGCCTGTTGAAAATGGGTTTTCAAAACAGAGTTTAGTTGTGCCACATGAGGTGAGTAAGTAATTACAAAAGGTATGAGCGAGCGGCATGTTATTTTTCCTGCCAGTGTATTCCCCGGATGATTCAAACAGTCTCTTCACCTCACTCTTAATGGCTCTGAGAAACCTGGCTGAATAACCTCTCGGCCTCAGAGCTGCAAATAGAGTATTGGTGGCAGTCTCTACATCCTGTTTATGGGTGCAGATTCTGTGAAATCTGATGAGTTGTGATTTTATGAGACCTTTATATGTATGACGGGGATGAAAGCTGGTCTTATGGAGCAAAGCATGCCTGTCTGTATCCTTAAAGTATACTCTGGTGGCTATGCCTTTTGTACTCTGATTAACATTACAGAAGAAGGCTTGTGTATCTAGGAATTCCACTTGGTGTGGTTGGATGTTGTGCTTAAGGGAGATTTTAGGATGGTGGCTGTTTAAAATTGCCATAAAATCATTCAAATCTGCCAACGAATGTGGCCATATTCCAAAAATATCATCCAGATATCTTAAATAGAGAGCTGGTGTTTTACTGCATTTTTGGAACACAGACCTCTCCCAATCTGCCATATAGATGTCCGCATACGCAGGTGAGTATTTACGGCCCATGGCGCATCCAGAGACCTGCAGGAAATACTTGCCATTGAATTCAAAATCATTCCTTTCTAATGTAAGTTTTAACAGGTCCAGGATGAAGTCATCGGGACGAGAGGGATCAGGATTCCTGTTAAAACATTCAGACACCGCTTTCAGGCCCAGTGTTGTATCTATGTTAGTACACAAGGAGTCCACATCAATGGAAAAAATATACGCATTAACACATGTTCGTATATTTTTCAATTTATTTACAAAATGATATGTATCCTTGACATAACTCGGATGTTGCTGTGACAGTGGGTTCAGGAAGAAATCGATATACTCCGTGATGTTGTATGTCTCCGAGCCACAGTGGCTGACAATGGGTCTGCCACTGGGGATGACATTTGGAACTGGCCACGACGCAGAAGGTTTGTGGATTTTAGGCAGCAGGTAGAATAGGCGTGGGCGAGGATTATCAGGGCCCATAAGGTAAGTTTTTTGTTTATTGTTTATGAATTTGTTTCTATATAACTGTTCTACTTTCTCTCTGACAATGGTCTGGGTTTCTGGCTGGAGTAAATATTGCAGTGGTTTGTAATAATGAGTGTCACTGAGTTGTCTGTCTGCTTCCTGTAAATAGTGAATTTTATCCTGTATACAGATTTGGCCTCCTTTGTCTGCGCCTTTAATGATGATGTCCGGGTTATTGGCGAGACTGGCGAGCGCTCCTCTCTCCGCCTGGCTGATGTTTTGCCTGCTGGAATGGCGCGGCTTGAACTGGCGGAAAGCTGCTATGTCCTCCTTGATGAGGTTCTGAATCGGAGATGACACTGCCTCCAATTTCGGTTCCCAGTGTGATAATGTAATAAAAGGTACGGCTTCCTGTTGTTTATTGTAATCAAAATAGTCTAATAATTTGAAACGGCGGTGATACAGGTGGAGGTCTTTGCGTATTTCTAGTGGAGTTGGTGGTTTGGGCGTAGGTATGAAAGTCAGTCCTTTTTCCAGTATTTCAATTTCTGCTCTATTTAGGGAGAAAGACTGGCTTAAGTTGACTATATTTGATGAAGAGGGGAGTGCATTGGCAGCATGTTTAACTTAGACAGCCAGTGTTTGAGGATCTTATCTGCCGTCTCCTTTGTCCAATGAATTGGATCATTGGGGTTAACTGTAAAATCTGGTCTGTCAATGCGGGTTAAGAAGTTATATTTCAGCCTGATTTTTTGGTTCATTTCAGAAATTAATACCTGTTGGTTTTCTGGTATTTTGTTAGAGTAATGAATGATGGGGACGTGGATGATGGCCATCGGGAAAGCCGTTGTTGTCACGGCAACCAGCTGTTGCAGTTGTTTGCACGAGGTGGGTGTGGTTTGTTCCCTCAGGCAGTTATTGAGTCCGACTGACAGAATAACATGCTCCACCTGTGGTTGGATACTCAGTTTTTTGAGCAGGTGTGTCACGTGTGAGCAGGTGGCACCGGGATAGCTGTCCACTTGGACCCGCTCGTCGGTGAAGACTGGGATTCTGGCCAGATTGGAGTCGCCAATTATTAAAATTGGTTTTCTGACCGTCAATCGCCAGTCCTGATTTTTGTAGATGGTATGCTGGTGGACTGTCGGCTCTGTGCGCTCCGGTCTGGCTCGTGTGCGAGCGGCGGTACGCTGGGGTTTGGGCACCGGGCTGGAGTCAGACTGAGGAGTATTAGTGTCATTTTGACTTTCAGTTGTGTCCTCTGTCATCATGTTTTTCTCTCCATCCTGTGCCCCCGCCATCACCGTGTTCACCCCTCGCACCGTTTCAGACTCAGCGAGCGCACCTTGAGTGACGTCATCCAGTGCGCCGTGTGTTGCAGAGGTCAGAGAGATTGTCTCGGCCACGGACACAGCCACGTTCGAAAGTTGGGGACCAATTGGTAAGTTATTTACCGAGTCTTCCTCACAAACCAGTTCAAAATTTATTTTGGGGATATTGTCTTGATTTGTGTTATTAGGATATTGCTCTGTGATCTCGTTTGGTGGGGGTGTTTTCTCCGTTACAGGCTGTGAAGCAAGTAACGGTGCGTCAGCGTGGCACGGATACACTTGGGCCGTTGTTTGTCTGTGCGCCTGGCGTGGTACCGTCGGCTCCTGGGCAGGAGGGGGCGCAGGAGCTAGAATGGTGTGCGGCTCCTTAGCCGTAGTGGCGGAGCTCCCCCTCGTGTTTGGTTCGGCCTGGCTCGGCTCAGATGGACCAGGGAGCCCCAAGTTTCCCGGTTGCGCTGCTTCTTAGGACGGTAATTAATACTTTATTTCAAAAAAGAGGAAATATGTCCTTTATTTTTTGGAACACCTTGTAATAATTGACTATTTCTTTAATCCCATCTATAGGAGAAGTGCTGACTGACCTGGCTCTGGCAGGGTTAGGTTAGGGGACAATGCTCTTTTAAAATAAGATAAATAAAGTTTTCTTTAAAAAAAATTAGAGAGCAGCTCTGGCAACAGGTATCTGCAACGTCATTTTCATATTTACTTCTCCTTAAGGGTTCTTATAACTCCTATAATAATAAAATGAAACAGAGACAAAATTAAAATGACAATATATGAAAAATTAAAAACAAATACATTAGGGTTAAAAAAGAACCTTTGTTTCCTGAAAAAAATTGTAGAGAAAAGGGGGAGAGCCAAATAAAGGGTTAAAAACATAATAAAAAATCACTTAAAGTGGGTGTATCAGGGTTACAACCTCACAGGGTTGAGAGATCTTAGGGTTAGGCACCCACCCCTGTATGGTTGAGGTTAGGGGAGGGGCCATGTACAGGTTAAAATTAATAAATAAATAAACAAAAAAGACGGTTGATGTTAGGCACCCTCCCTTAGATGGTTATGTTTAGGAAAAGGTTCTGGAAAATAATAGAAAAAAAAAAAAAAAAAAAAGGTTGGGTTATTGTACAGAAGTGATTGGTGCATATCACCAGGGAAAATTAAACCACGCCAATGAACACAATACCCAATTAATATGTAGCTTACATAAGGAGAGATGTTTTGTGAATTTATGAGGGAGAGAATGGATAAGAACAATGAATTGGTATTTATTAATAAGTTGTTGCTTTTAAAACATATTATATAGCTCTAGTTCCTAAGTTATTTTTATAGTTTTTAAAAATTCTTTTTATAAAAACGAGATATCTTAAACCATCTTTTACTATAAAATTCATATGAAAAATATAATGTGTAAAAGAGAGTTTGTTTTTATAATTAATAAATAGTAGTTTTTAAAGAGGTTATTTATAATGTTTTAGTAAAAAGCATTAGTTTCTAAAGACTTTTCATAAAAAGAAACTTAACTTATTGTTTTTCATTAAGTCCTTTTGGATTGATAGTTTCCAATGTGTTTATCCATTCTCTTTCTTTTCTTTTTCTGAAGGATCTCGACCAGTTGTTGTTATTTTCTAGTCCCAGAAAGATGTAATTGTTGGGACCATGATTTCTGAGATGATTATAAAGAATAGTAGAGTTTTCTGTTTTATTGAGTTGATATGTATGCTGATAGATCCTGGTTTTTAAGCTGTTGCCTGTCTCTCCTATGTATATTTTTTTACAGATGGTGCACTGGATCGCATAAACTACATTTCTGACGTCTTCCTTGAAGCTCTGTCTGATGGGAGCACCTTTGTCAGAGAATGTGTTTTCTATAAAGAGTTTGTTTATAAATTTGGGGTTGTTTGAGCGTGGTTTTTCTTGTTTTCCCATTGCCGTGTGTACCAGAATGTCCTTCAGATTCTTGTTTCTCCTGTAGGCAGTGATCATCTTAAAATCTCCCAGTTCCTGGATTTGGTTTTGTGCCTGTTGAAAATGGGTTTTCAAAACAGAGTTTAGTTGTGCCACATGAGGTGAGTAAGTAATTACAAAAGGTATGAGCGAGCGGCATGTTATTTTTCCTGCCAGTGTATTCCCCGGATGATTCAAACAGTCTCTTCACCTCACTCTTAATGGCTCTGAGAAACCTGGCTGAATAACCTCTCGGCCTCAGAGCTGCAAATAGAGTATTGGTGGCAGTCTCTACATCCTGTTTATGGGTGCAGATTCTGTGAAATCTGATGAGTTGTGATTTTATGAGACCTTTATATGTATGACGGGGATGAAAGCTGGTCTTATGGAGCAA
This sequence comes from Trachinotus anak, assembly GCF_046630095.1. Taxonomy (NCBI): domain Eukaryota; kingdom Metazoa; phylum Chordata; class Actinopteri; order Carangiformes; family Carangidae; genus Trachinotus; species Trachinotus anak. Next base: position 62,995 of record NW_027273892.1, read on the forward strand.
AGCATGCCTGTCTGTATCCTTAAAGTATACTCTGGTGGCTATGCCTTTTGTACTCTGATTAACATTACAGAAGAAGGCTTGTGTATCTAGGAATTCCACTTGGTGTGGTTGGATGTTGTGCTTAAGGGAGATTTTAGGATGGTGGCTGTTTAAAATTGCCATAAAATCATTCAAATCTGCCAACGAATGTGGCCATATTCCAAAAATATCATCCAGATATCTTAAATAGAGAGCTGGTGTTTTACTGCATTTTTGGAACACAGACCTCTCCCAATCTGCCATATAGATGTCCGCATACGCAGGTGAGTATTTACGGCCCATGGCGCATCCAGAGACCTGCAGGAAATACTTGCCATTGAATTCAAAATCATTCCTTTCTAATGTAAGTTTTAACAGGTCCAGGATGAAGTCATCGGGACGAGAGGGATCAGGATTCCTGTTAAAACATTCAGACACCGCTTTCAGGCCCAGTGTTGTATCTATGTTAGTACACAAGGAGTCCACATCAATGGAAAAAATATACGCATTAACACATGTTCGTATATTTTTCAATTTATTTACAAAATGATATGTATCCTTGACATAACTCGGATGTTGCTGTGACAGTGGGTTCAGGAAGAAATCGATATACTCCGTGATGTTGTATGTCTCCGAGCCACAGTGGCTGACAATGGGTCTGCCACTGGGGATGACATTTGGAACTGGCCACGACGCAGAAGGTTTGTGGATTTTAGGCAGCAGGTAGAATAGGCGTGGGCGAGGATTATCAGGGCCCATAAGGTAAGTTTTTTGTTTATTGTTTATGAATTTGTTTCTATATAACTGTTCTACTTTCTCTCTGACAATGGTCTGGGTTTCTGGCTGGAGTAAATATTGCAGTGGTTTGTAATAATGAGTGTCACTGAGTTGTCTGTCTGCTTCCTGTAAATAGTGAATTTTATCCTGTATACAGATTTGGCCTCCTTTGTCTGCGCCTTTAATGATGATGTCCGGGTTATTGGCGAGACTGGCGAGCGCTCCTCTCTCCGCCTGGCTGATGTTTTGCCTGCTGGAATGGCGCGGCTTGAACTGGCGGAAAGCTGCTATGTCCTCCTTGATGAGGTTCTGAATCGGAGATGACACTGCCTCCAATTTCGGTTCCCAGTGTGATAATGTAATAAAAGGTACGGCTTCCTGTTGTTTATTGTAATCAAAATAGTCTAATAATTTGAAACGGCGGTGATACAGGTGGAGGTCTTTGCGTATTTCTAGTGGAGTTGGTGGTTTGGGCGTAGGTATGAAAGTCAGTCCTTTTTCCAGTATTTCAATTTCTGCTCTATTTAGGGAGAAAGACTGGCTTAAGTTGACTATATTTGATGAAGAGGGGAGTGCATTGGCAGCATGTTTAACTTAGACAGCCAGTGTTTGAGGATCTTATCTGCCGTCTCCTTTGTCCAATGAATTGGATCATTGGGGTTAACTGTAAAATCTGGTCTGTCAATGCGGGTTAAGAAGTTATATTTCAGCCTGATTTTTTGGTTCATTTCAGAAATTAATACCTGTTGGTTTTCTGGTATTTTGTTAGAGTAATGAATGATGGGGACGTGGATGATGGCCATCGGGAAAGCCGTTGTTGTCACGGCAACCAGCTGTTGCAGTTGTTTGCACGAGGTGGGTGTGGTTTGTTCCCTCAGGCAGTTATTGAGTCCGACTGACAGAATAACATGCTCCACCTGTGGTTGGATACTCAGTTTTTTGAGCAGGTGTGTCACGTGTGAGCAGGTGGCACCGGGATAGCTGTCCACTTGGACCCGCTCGTCGGTGAAGACTGGGATTCTGGCCAGATTGGAGTCGCCAATTATTAAAATTGGTTTTCTGACCGTCAATCGCCAGTCCTGATTTTTGTAGATGGTATGCTGGTGGACTGTCGGCTCTGTGCGCTCCGGTCTGGCTCGTGTGCGAGCGGCGGTACGCTGGGGTTTGGGCACCGGGCTGGAGTCAGACTGAGGAGTATTAGTGTCATTTTGACTTTCAGTTGTGTCCTCTGTCATCATGTTTTTCTCTCCATCCTGTGCCCCCGCCATCACCGTGTTCACCCCTCGCACCGGTTCAGACTCAGCGAGCGCACCTTGAGTGACGTCATCCAGTGCGCCGTGTGTTGCAGAGGTCAGAGAGATTGTCTCGGCCACGGACACAGCCACGTTCGAAAGTTGGGGACCAATTGGTAAGTTATTTACCGAGTCTTCCTCACAAACCAGTTCAAAATTTATTTTGGGGATATTGTCTTGATTTGTGTTATTAGGATATTGCTCTGTGATCTCGTTTGGTGGGGGTGTTTTCTCCGTTACAGGCTGTGAAGCAAGTAACGGTGCGTCAGCGTGGCACGGATACACTTGGGCCGTTGTTTGTCTGTGCGCCTGGCGTGGTACCGTCGGCTCCTGGGCAGGAGGGGGCGCAGGAGCTAGAATGGTGTGCGGCTCCTTAGCCGTAGTGGCGGAGCTCCCCCTCGTGTTTGGTTCGGCCTGGCTCGGCTCAGATGGACCAGGGAGCCCCAAGTTTCCCGGTTGCGCTGCTTCTTAGGACGGTAATTAATACTTTATTTCAAAAAAGAGGAAATATGTCCTTTATTTTTTGGAACACCTTGTAATAATTGACTATTTCTTTAATCCCATCTATAGGAGAAGTGCTGACTGACCTGGCTCTGGCAGGGTTAGGTTAGGGGACAATGCTCTTTTAAAATAAGATAAATAAAGTTTTCTTTAAAAAAAATTAGAGAGCAGCTCTGGCAACAGGTATCTGCAACGTCATTTTCATATTTACTTCTCCTTAAGGGTTCTTATAACTCCTATAATAATAAAATGAAACAGAGACAAAATTAAAATGATTGAAATTGTAGAGAAAAGGGGGAGAGCCAAATAAAGGGTTAAAAACATAATAAAAAATCACTTAAAGTGGGTGTATCAGGGTTACAACCTCACAGGGTTGAGAGATCTTAGGGTTAGGCACCCACCCCTGTATGGTTGAGGTTAGGGGAGGGGCCATGTACAGGTTAAAATTAATAAATAAATAAACAAAAAAGACGGTTGATGTTAGGCACCCTCCCTTAGATGGTTATGTTTAGGAAAAGGTTCTGGAAAATAATAGAAAAAAAAAAAAAAAAAAAGGTTGGGTTATTGTACAGAAGTGATTGGTGCATATCACCAGGGAAAATTAAACCACGCCAATGAACACAATACCCAATTAATATGTAGCTTACATAAGGAGAGATGTTTTGTGAATTTATGAGGGAGAGAATGGATAAGAACAATGAATTGGTATTTATTAATAAGTTGTTGCTTTTAAAACATATTATATAGCTCTAGTTCCTAAGTTATTTTTATAGTTTTTTAAAATTCTTTTTATAAAAACGAGATATCTTAAACCATCTTTTACTATAAAATTCATATGAAAAATATAATGTGTAAAAGAGAGTTTGTTTTTATAATTAATAAATAGTAGTTTTTAAAGAGGATATTTATAATGTTTTAGTAAAAAGCATTAGTTTCTAAAGACTTTTCATAAAAAGAAACTTAACTTATTGTTTTTCATTAAGTCCTTTTGGATTGATAGTTTCCAATGTGTTTATCCATTCTCTTTCTTTTCTTTTTCTGAAGGATCTCGACCAGTTGTTGTTATTTTCTAGTCCCAGAAAGATGTAATTGTTGGGACCATGATTTCTGAGATGATTATAAAGAATAGTAGAGTTTTCTGTTTTATTGAGTTGATATGTATGCTGATAGATCCTGGTTTTTAAGCTGTTGCCTGTCTCTCCTATGTATATTTTTTTAACAGATGGTGCACTGGATCGCATGCACTGAACCCCCCCACTCCATTAACGACTTCCGTCTGGCCAACGATCTGAATGAGTTCTACTGCCGCTTTGAAAGACAGTGGGACAAGCCTGACACTAACCTCCACATCAGAGCCACATCAGAACCCCCCTCCTCCTCCTCTACCAAAGGAACGTCTCTCTCTATCCTGGAGAGAGATGTCAACAGGCTTTTTAAGAAGCAGAACCCCCGCAAAGCAGCCGGTCCTGACTCTGTCTCTCCATCATCCCTGAAGCACTGTGCTGATCAGCTGTCTCCAGTGTTCACAGACATCTTCAACACCTCACTGGAGACCTGCCACGTGCCAGCCTGCTTCAAATCCTCCACCATCATCCCTGTCCCCAAAAAACCAAGGCCCACAGGACTAAATGACTATAGACCCATTGCCCTGACCTCTGTGGTCATGAAATCATTTGAGCGTCTTGTCCTGTCCCACCTCAAATCCATCACTGACCCACTCCTGGACCCCCTGCAGTTCGCCTACAGAGCCAACAGGTCCGTAGACGACGCCGTCAACATGGCTCTCCACTTCATCCTCCAGCACCTGGACTCCTCAGGGACCTATGCCAGGATCCTGTTTGTGGACTTCAGCTCTGCCTTCAACACCATCATCCCGGCTCTGCTGCAGGACAAGCTCTCCCAGCTGAGCGTGCCTGACTCCACCTGCAGGTGGATCACCGACTTCCTGTCTGACAGGAGGCAGCACGTGAAGCTAGGAAAGCACGTGTCTGACTCCCAGACCATCAGCACTGGATCCCCGCAAGGCTGCGTTCTTTCTCCTCTGCTCTTCTCCCTGTACACCAACACCTGCACCTCCAGCCATCAGTCTGTCAAGCTCCTGAAGTTTGCAGACGACACCACTCTCATTGGACTCATCTCTGATGGCGATGAGTCTGCCTACAGGTGGGAGACTGAGCGTCTGGTGACCTGGTGCAGGCAGAACAACCTAGAGCTAAACGCTCTGAAGACAGTGGAAATGATAGTGGACTTCAGGAAGAGCCCAGCCCCACCCACCCCCATCACCCTGTGTGACTCCCCCGTGGCTACCGTGGAGCATTTTCGCTTCTTGGGAACCACCATCACACAGGATCTCAAATGGGAGCTAAACATCAGCTCCCTCATCAAAAAAGCTCAGCAGAGGATGTATTTCCTGAGGCAATTGAAGAAGTTCAACCTGCCAAGGACTATGATGGTGAACTTCTACACCTCCATCATTGAGTCCATCCTCACCTCCTCCATCACCATCTGGTACGCTGCTGCCACGGAGAGGGACAATAACAGACTGCAGCGTATCATCCACTCTGCTGAGAAGGTGATTGGCTGCAATCTTCCGTCCCTCCAGGACCTGTACGCCTCAAGGACTCTGAGGCGTGCAGGGAAGATTGTAGCTGACTCCTCCCACCCTGGACACAAACTCTTTGAGACACTCCCCTCTGGCAGGAGGCTGCGGTCCTTCAGGACCAAAACCTCTCGCCACAAAAATAGCTTCTTCCCATCTGCTATTAGCCTCATCAACAAGGCTAGAGAGCCCCACTGTTGCTGATCAATTGCACCAATCACCAGAAAAAATTCCTTGTATGTGAAAACATACTTGGCAATAAAACTGATTCTGATTCTGATTCTGATTCTGATTCTGATAAACTACATTTCTGACGTCTTCCTTGAAGCTCTGTCTGATGGGAGCACCTTTGTCAGAGAATGTGTTTTCTATAAAGAGTTTGTTTATAAATTTGGGGTTGTTTGAGCGTGGTTTTTCTTGTTTTCCCATTGCCGTGTGTACCAGAATGTCCTTCAGATTCTTGTTTCTCCTGTAGGCAGTGATCATCTTAAAATCTCCCAGTTCCTGGATTTGGTTTTGTGCCTGTTGAAAATGGGTTTTCAAAACAGAGTTTAGTTGTGCCACATGAGGTGAGTAAGTAATTACAAAAGGTATGAGCGAGCGGCATGTTATTTTTCCTGCCAGTGTATTCCCCGGATGATTCAAACAGTCTCTTCACCTCACTCTTAATGGCTCTGAGAAACCTGGCTGAATAACCTCTCGGCCTCAGAGCTGCAAATAGAGTATTGGTGGCAGTCTCTACATCCTGTTTATGGGTGCAGATTCTGTGAAATCTGATGAGTTGTGATTTTATGAGACCTTTATATGTATGACGGGGATGAAAGCTGGTCTTATGGAGCAAAGCATGCCTGTCTGTATCCTTAAAGTATACTCTGGTGGCTATGCCTTTTGTACTCTGATTAACATTACAGAAGAAGGCTTGTGTATCTAGGAATTCCACTTGGTGTGGTTGGATGTTGTGCTTAAGGGAGATTTTAGGATGGTGGCTGTTTAAAATTGCCATAAAATCATTCAAATCTGCCAACGAATGTGGCCATATTCCAAAAATATCATCCAGATATCTTAAATAGAGAGCTGGTGTTTTACTGCATTTTTGGAACACAGACCTCTCCCAATCTGCCATATAGATGTCCGCATACGCAGGTGAGTATTTACGGCCCATGGCGCATCCAGAGACCTGCAGGAAATACTTGCCATTGAATTCAAAATCATTCCTTTCTAATGTAAGTTTTAACAGGTCCAGGATGAAGTCATCGGGACGAGAGGGATCAGGATTCCTGTTAAAACATTCAGACACCGCTTTCAGGCCCAGTGTTGTATCTATGTTAGTACACAAGGAGTCCACATCAATGGAAAAAATATACGCATTAACACATGTTCGTATATTTTTCAATTTATTTACAAAATGATATGTATCCTTGACATAACTCGGATGTTGCTGTGACAGTGGGTTCAGGAAGAAATCGATATACTCCGTGATGTTGTATGTCTCCGAGCCACAGTGGCTGACAATGGGTCTGCCACTGGGGATGACATTTGGAACTGGCCACGACGCAGAAGGTTTGTGGATTTTAGGCAGCAGGTAGAATAGGCGTGGGCGAGGATTATCAGGGCCCATAAGGTAAGTTTTTTGTTTATTGTTTATGAATTTGTTTCTATATAACTGTTCTACTTTCTCTCTGACAATGGTCTGGGTTTCTGGCTGGAGTAAATATTGCAGTGGTTTGTAATAATGAGTGTCACTGAGTTGTCTGTCTGCTTCCTGTAAATAGTGAATTTTATCCTGTATACAGATTTGGCCTCCTTTGTCTGCGCCTTTAATGATGATGTCCGGGTTATTGGCGAGACTGGCGAGCGCTCCTCTCTCCGCCTGGCTGATGTTTTGCCTGCTGGAATGGCGCGGCTTGAACTGGCGGAAAGCTGCTATGTCCTCCTTGATGAGGTTCTGAATCGGAGATGACACTGCCTCCAATTTCGGTTCCCAGTGTGATAATGTAATAAAAGGTACGGCTTCCTGTTGTTTATTGTAATCAAAATAGTCTAATAATTTGAAACGGCGGTGATACAGGTGGAGGTCTTTGCGTATTTCTAGTGGAGTTGGTGGTTTGGGCGTAGGTATGAAAGTCAGTCCTTTTTCCAGTATTTCAATTTCTGCTCTATTTAGGGAGAAAGACTGGCTTAAGTTGACTATATTTGATGAAGAGGGGAGTGCATTGGCAGCATGTTTAACTTAGACAGCCAGTGTTTGAGGATCTTATCTGCCGTCTCCTTTGTCCAATGAATTGGATCATTGGGGTTAACTGTAAAATCTGGTCTGTCAATGCGGGTTAAGAAGTTATATTTCAGCCTGATTTTTTGGTTCATTTCAGAAATTAATACCTGTTGGTTTTCTGGTATTTTGTTAGAGTAATGAATGATGGGGACGTGGATGATGGCCATCGGGAAAGCCGTTGTTGTCACGGCAACCAGCTGTTGCAGTTGTTTGCACGAGGTGGGTGTGGTTTGTTCCCTCAGGCAGTTATTGAGTCCGACTGACAGAATAACATGCTCCACCTGTGGTTGGATACTCAGTTTTTTGAGCAGGTGTGTCACGTGTGAGCAGGTGGCACCGGGATAGCTGTCCACTTGGACCCGCTCGTCGGTGAAGACTGGGATTCTGGCCAGATTGGAGTCGCCAATTATTAAAATTGGTTTTCTGACCGTCAATCGCCAGTCCTGATTTTTGTAGATGGTATGCTGGTGGACTGTCGGCTCTGTGCGCTCCGGTCTGGCTCGTGTGCGAGCGGCGGTACGCTGGGGTTTGGGCACCGGGCTGGAGTCAGACTGAGGAGTATTAGTGTCATTTTGACTTTCAGTTGTGTCCTCTGTCATCATGTTTTTCTCTCCATCCTGTGCCCCCGCCATCACCGTGTTCACCCCTCGCACCGGTTCAGACTCAGCGAGCGCACCTTGAGTGACGTCATCCAGTGCGCCGTGTGTTGCAGAGGTCAGAGAGATTGTCTCGGCCACGGACACAGCCACGTTCGAAAGTTGGGGACCAATTGGTAAGTTATTTACCGAGTCTTCCTCACAAACCAGTTCAAAATTTATTTTGGGGATATTGTCTTGATTTGTGTTATTAGGATATTGCTCTGTGATCTCGTTTGGTGGGGGTGTTTTCTCCGTTACAGGCTGTGAAGCAAGTAACGGTGCGTCAGCGTGGCACGGATACACTTGGGCCGTTGTTTGTCTGTGCGCCTGGCGTGGTACCGTCGGCTCCTGGGCAGGAGGGGGCGCAGGAGCTAGAATGGTGTGCGGCTCCTTAGCCGTAGTGGCGGAGCTCCCCCTCGTGTTTGGTTCGGCCTGGCTCGGCTCAGATGGACCAGGGAGCCCCAAGTTTCCCGGTTGCGCTGCTTCTTAGGACGGTAATTAATACTTTATTTCAAAAAAGAGGAAATATGTCCTTTATTTTTTGGAACACCTTGTAATAATTGACTATTTCTTTAATCCCATCTATAGGAGAAGTGCTGACTGACCTGGCTCTGGCAGGGTTAGGTTAGGGGACAATGCTCTTTTAAAATAAGATAAATAAAGTTTTCTTTAAAAAAAATTAGAGAGCAGCTCTGGCAACAGGTATCTGCAACGTCATTTTCATATTTACTTCTCCTTAAGGGTTCTTATAACTCCTATAATAATAAAATGAAACAGAGACAAAATTAAAATGACAATATATGAAAAATTAAAAACAAATACATTAGGGTTAAAAAAGAACCTTTGTTTCCTGAAAAAAATTGTAGAGAAAAGGGGGAGAGCCAAATAAAGGGTTAAAAACATAATAAAAAATCACTTAAAGTGGGTGTATCAGGGTTACAACCTCACAGGGTTGAGAGATCTTAGGGTTAGGCACCCACCCCTGTATGGTTGAGGTTAGGGGAGGGGCCATGTACAGGTTAAAATTAATAAATAAATAAACAAAAAAGACGGTTGATGTTAGGCACCCTCCCTTAGATGGTTATGTTTAGGAAAAGGTTCTGGAAAATAATAGAAAAAAAAAAAAAAAAAGTTGGGTTATTGTACAGAAGTGATTGGTGCATATCACCAGGGAAAATTAAACCACGCCAATGAACACAATACCCAATTAATATGTAGCTTACATAAGGAGAGATGTTTTGTGAATTTATGAGGGAGAGAATGGATAAGAACAATGAATTGGTATTTATTAATAAGTTGTTGCTTTTAAAACATATTATATAGCTCTAGTTCCTAAGTTATTTTTATAGTTTTTTAAAATTCTTTTTATAAAAACGAGATATCTTAAACCATCTTTTACTATAAAATTCATATGAAAAATATAATGTGTAAAAGAGAGTTTGTTTTTATAATTAATAAATAGTAGTTTTTAAAGAGGTTATTTATAATGTTTTAGTAAAAAGCATTAGTTTCTAAAGACTTTTCATAAAAAGAAACTTAACTTATTGTTTTTCATTAAGTCCTTTTGGATTGATAGTTTCCAATGTGTTTATCCATTCTCTTTCTTTTCTTTTTCTGAAGGATCTCGACCAGTTGTTGTTATTTTCTAGTCCCAGAAAGATGTAATTGTTGGGACCATGATTTCTGAGATGATTATAAAGAATAGTAGAGTTTTCTGTTTTATTGAGTTGATATGTATGCTGATAGATCCTGGTTTTTAAGCTGTTGCCTGTCTCTCCTATGTATATTTTTTTACAGATGGTGCACTGGATCGCATAAACTACATTTCTGACGTCTTCCTTGAAGCTCTGTCTGATGGGAGCACCTTTGTCAGAGAATGTGTTTTCTATAAAGAGTTTGTTTATAAATTTGGGGTTGTTTGAGCGTGGTTTTTCTTGTTTTCCCATTGCCGTGTGTACCAGAATGTCCTTCAGATTCTTGTTTCTCCTGTAGGCAGTGATCATCTTAAAATCTCCCAGTTCCTGGATTTGGTTTTGTGCCTGTTGAAAATGGGTTTTCAAAACAGAGTTTAGTTGTGCCACATGAGGTGAGTAAGTAATTACAAAAGGTATGAGCGAGCGGCATGTTATTTTTCCTGCCAGTGTATTCCCCGGATGATTCAAACAGTCTCTTCACCTCACTCTTAATGGCTCTGAGAAACCTGGCTGAATAACCTCTCGGCCTCAGAGCTGCAAATAGAGTATTGGTGGCAGTCTCTACATCCTGTTTATGGGTGCAGATTCTGTGAAATCTGATGAGTTGTGATTTTATGAGACCTTTATATGTATGACGGGGATGAAAGCTGGTCTTATGGAGCAAAGCATGCCTGTCTGTATCCTTAAAGTATACTCTGGTGGCTATGCCTTTTGTACTCTGATTAACATTACAGAAGAAGGCTTGTGTATCTAGGAATTCCACTTGGTGTGGTTGGATGTTGTGCTTAAGGGAGATTTTAGGATGGTGGCTGTTTAAAATTGCCATAAAATCATTCAAATCTGCCAACGAATGTGGCCATATTCCAAAAATATCATCCAGATATCTTAAATAGAGAGCTGGTGTTTTACTGCATTTTTGGAACACAGACCTCTCCCAATCTGCCATATAGATGTCCGCATACGCAGGTGAGTATTTACGGCCCATGGCGCATCCAGAGACCTGCAGGAAATACTTGCCATTGAATTCAAAATCATTCCTTTCTAATGTAAGTTTTAACAGGTCCAGGATGAAGTCATCGGGACGAGAGGGATCAGGATTCCTGTTAAAACATTCAGACACCGCTTTCAGGCCCAGTGTTGTATCTATGTTAGTACACAAGGAGTCCACATCAATGGAAAAAATATACGCATTAACACATGTTCGTATATTTTTCAATTTATTTACAAAATGATATGTATCCTTGACATAACTCGGATGTTGCTGTGACAGTGGGTTCAGGAAGAAATCGATATACTCCGTGATGTTGTATGTCTCCGAGCCACAGTGGCTGACAATGGGTCTGCCACTGGGGATGACATTTGGAACTGGCCACGACGCAGAAGGTTTGTGGATTTTAGGCAGCAGGTAGAATAGGCGTGGGCGAGGATTATCAGGGCCCATAAGGTAAGTTTTTTGTTTATTGTTTATGAATTTGTTTCTATATAACTGTTCTACTTTCTCTCTGACAATGGTCTGGGTTTCTGGCTGGAGTAAATATTGCAGTGGTTTGTAATAATGAGTGTCACTGAGTTGTCTGTCTGCTTCCTGTAAATAGTGAATTTTATCCTGTATACAGATTTGGCCTCCTTTGTCTGCGCCTTTAATGATGATGTCCGGGTTATTGGCGAGACTGGCGAGCGCTCCTCTCTCCGCCTGGCTGATGTTTTGCCTGCTGGAATGGCGCGGCTTGAACTGGCGGAAAGCTGCTATGTCCTCCTTGATGAGGTTCTGAATCGGAGATGACACTGCCTCCAATTTCGGTTCCCAGTGTGATAATGTAATAAAAGGTACGGCTTCCTGTTGTTTATTGTAATCAAAATAGTCTAATAATTTGAAACGGCGGTGATACAGGTGGAGGTCTTTGCGTATTTCTAGTGGAGTTGGTGGTTTGGGCGTAGGTATGAAAGTCAGTCCTTTTTCCAGTATTTCAATTTCTGCTCTATTTAGGGAGAAAGACTGGCTTAAGTTGACTATATTTGATGAAGAGGGGAGTGCATTGGCAGCATGTTTAACTTAGACAGCCAGTGTTTGAGGATCTTATCTGCCGTCTCCTTTGTCCAATGAATTGGATCATTGGGGTTAACTGTAAAATCTGGTCTGTCAATGCGGGTTAAGAAGTTATATTTCAGCCTGATTTTTTGGTTCATTTCAGAAATTAATACCTGTTGGTTTTCTGGTATTTTGTTAGAGTAATGAATGATGGGGACGTGGATGATGGCCATCGGGAAAGCCGTTGTTGTCACGGCAACCAGCTGTTGCAGTTGTTTGCACGAGGTGGGTGTGGTTTGTTCCCTCAGGCAGTTATTGAGTCCGACTGACAGAATAACATGCTCCACCTGTGGTTGGATACTCAGTTTTTTGAGCAGGTGTGTCACGTGTGAGCAGGTGGCACCGGGATAGCTGTCCACTTGGACCCGCTCGTCGGTGAAGACTGGGATTCTGGCCAGATTGGAGTCGCCAATTATTAAAATTGGTTTTCTGACCGTCAATCGCCAGTCCTGATTTTTGTAGATGGTATGCTGGTGGACTGTCGGCTCTGTGCGCTCCGGTCTGGCTCGTGTGCGAGCGGCGGTACGCTGGGGTTTGGGCACCGGGCTGGAGTCAGACTGAGGAGTATTAGTGTCATTTTGACTTTCAGTTGTGTCCTCTGTCATCATGTTTTTCTCTCCATCCTGTGCCCCCGCCATCACCGTGTTCACCCCTCGCACCGGTTCAGACTCAGCGAGCGCACCTTGAGTGACGTCATCCAGTGCGCCGTGTGTTGCAGAGGTCAGAGAGATTGTCTCGGCCACGGACACAGCCACGTTCGAAAGTTGGGGACCAATTGGTAAGTTATTTACCGAGTCTTCCTCACAAACCAGTTCAAAATTTATTTTGGGGATATTGTCTTGATTTGTGTTATTAGGATATTGCTCTGTGATCTCGTTTGGTGGGGGTGTTTTCTCCGTTACAGGCTGTGAAGCAAGTAACGGTGCGTCAGCGTGGCACGGATACACTTGGGCCGTTGTTTGTCTGTGCGCCTGGCGTGGTACCGTCGGCTCCTGGGCAGGAGGGGGCGCAGGAGCTAGAATGGTGTGCGGCTCCTTAGCCGTAGTGGCGGAGCTCCCCCTCGTGTTTGGTTCGGCCTGGCTCGGCTCAGATGGACCAGGGAGCCCCAAGTTTCCCGGTTGCGCTGCTTCTTAGGACGGTAATTAATACTTTATTTCAAAAAAGAGGAAATATGTCCTTTATTTTTTGGAACACCTTGTAATAATTGACTATTTCTTTAATCCCATCTGTAACGTACAGCTTCGGTGATGATATGCTGGCTATGTATATACTGGCCTAATCCTCCGGTCAGAGAAGACGCAGCAACTTCTCTCATTTAGATGACTTTATTGACACTGCAGTATGTGGTTGTGTGTATGTGTGGTTTGTGATGTCTGCAAAGACAACAATAGTAAACGATATTAATGATAAGTAAACTACAGTGGCATCAATAGTAGAAACCCTGAATCACAATAAACATGAATAGTATGTCATACTGCAAATGACCAATAGGAGGCAGTGCAGGGTCATTAAACAACACAATGGCCGAGTGCAACGGGCAGATCACGTGACCAAGCTAAACTGAGACGGCCCCGCCGGCCACTAGTCCGGTCAATTTGAGACACTAACATCAATATAATAGCGACCTTAATGAACAGCGGCTACACCGCTAAATAAACAGTCACAGAAGGAACTGAAATGTGTCGTAATTAACTGAGTTACCTATCGGACGGGCCGTCCATGTCTATGGAGCTCAGTAAGACATGTTAAACGCTAAGCTAACAAACAACTCTGAGCTTATTACCCCTGCTAATATTATTAGCTCTCATCACACAGGAAATGTAAACAATATTCACTCATCACGTAGCTTACATCATCACCGACGCACACCACCGTACAGTACAAAGGGGTGAAGAAGAGCGCTGGCGGTCGGCAGAAGATTAGCTCGACCAGGTAACTGCACAGGAAAGTTTTTAAACACACTGCGCATGCGCAAGCAGTCCATCATTCTCTGCATGCAACAGCTTGCTGTGACGTGTAATCCTCACAGCAGGGAATTCACAACAGCCGCCCCCACATTCATTCATGAATGTGTAGAAGTGCTAGTCCCTGCTGTTGTTAAGGGACCCTAGTGTCCGTGTCATCATCAGGCATCTTGGGGAGCGGTACCAGCTTGGTAACCGGACGAGTGTAAACTGTCCCTTTAATGTTAACGTCTGCTGAACGAACAGTCCCATCATCGCTGGGATGAACTTTGGTGACCTTTCCTATGGGCCAGAGCGCCCTAGGAAGCTGGGGGTCCACTACCATGACCACTTGGTCTGCAGCGAGACCAGCAGCAGGGATCCTCCACTTCTGTCGGCGCTGAAGGTCAGGAAGGTACTGGCGGGTGAATTGGTTCCAGAACCGGTCTGCCAGGACCTGGCTATGCCTCCATCGGCGGCGACCTAGAAGGTCACTGGAACCATATGCGGCTTGGGGAAGCGATGCGTCGTGCCGCCCCATCAACAGCAAGTTAGGCGTTACAGGATCGGGATCAGCCAGGTCAGAAGAGGAGTATCCCAGGGGCTTTGAGTTAAGTATACCCTCTACTTCCACGAGGACAGTTAACAGCACCTCCTCTGATACAACTTGATCCCGCAGCACTACTTGGAGAGAGGTTTTCACTGACCTTACCTCCCTCTCCCACGCGCCACCGAAATGGGGTGAGAGGGGAGGATTGAATTTGAATGTGATGCTTTGGTCGGCCAACTGATGCTTCAATGAGGGGTTCAGAGCTTCCAGTGATTCTTTGAGCTCTCGCTCTCCTCCCCGGAAGTTGGTGCCCCGGTCACATAAGATCTCGTATGGCTTGCCTCGTCTTGAGATGAATCGACGCAGGGCCAGTAAGAATGAGTCTGTGTCCATGTGTGGTAACAGATCGAGGTGGACACATCTCGAGGTAAGACATTTAAATATGATGCCCCACCGTTTCTCGTGCCTTCTTCCAATCTTCACTGTATAGGGCCCGAAGCAATCGACCCCGGTGGACCAGAATGGGGGTTTGTTGATCCGGAGCCGCGCAGCAGGCAGGTCGGCCATCATAGGTGCCACGGGGGTGCTCCGCCACAAACGGCATTCTGCACAGTGTTTCTGGTGTTTCTTGATTACCTGTCGACCACGTAGGATCCAGTAATTTCTCCGGATCTCTGCAAAGACTCTCTCCGGACCGGCGTGGTGCAGACGGTTGTCGTACTCCTTCACTAAGAGCTGTGTGATCAGATGATCAGGACTGATGACGACAGGGTGAAGGCTGTCCTCAGGCAGGCTCTCTGCTTTGCGTAGTCGACCACCAACTCGAATGAGGCCTAACACTTGATCGTATTCTGGGCTGAGAGCACTTAAACGGCTGCCTGGGTGGACTGGTTCGCCCCGTTTAAGTGCCTTTAGTTCTGCTGGGAAACTTTCGGATTGTATCCTTCTCAGCAGCGTAGTCTCCATCTCGATACGGTCAGCGGCAGACATAGCTGGAGCAGCTGCCCCGTGAAGGGACTGATATGTAGCCTGCAATAGTTTAGTCCATGTATTGTATTTAGCAGGATCAGGCTCATCATTGCTGGTAGTGGAGATGTGCCCACAGAAGATTTGGGCTCTCAACTCGTCAGGTTCCTCTGTGTGCACTGAGGGGTTCACTGGCCAGTGCTCTGAGGACTGATACAGAAACGAAGGCCCCTGACTCCACCGGTTTGGCTGGGATAGTTCACTGAGAGTCTTCCCGCATGTGATATCGTCGGCCGGGTTCAGGTCAGTGTTAATGTATCTCCATGATCCGGGTTTGGTAAGGTCCAGTATTTCAGTGACTCTTGTACCGACAAATACCTTGTACTGGTTGGACTCCGAATGTATCCAGCTCAGTACAGTTGTTGAGTCAGACCACAGTACCACGGACTGGAGGGACAAAGTCAGTTCGGTCTGTAGAACCTTGGCTAGCTGGGCTCCTGTGAGTGCAGCGCATAATTCCAGTCGGGGCATCGTCTGTTGTCGTTTGGGTGCAACCCGCGACCTGGCCATAATGAATGACACGGTGATGTGTCCCTCTGGATCCTCCACTCGCAGGTAGGCGACTGAGCCATACGCCTTCTCAGAGGCGTCACAGAAAATGTGAATCTGTCTCACTGATGAATCGTTGTCAGCGGCTGCTGGAACATAACAACGAGGTAAAACTAGGTTTTGCAACTGAGGGAGCTCACCTTCCCATGCCTGCCACACTGGAAGCAGCTCGTCTGCGATGGGCTCATCCCACTGTCTTTCTGTAGCCCACAAAGCCTGGACCAGGACTTTGGCCCGGGTTGTGAAAGGGATTATGTATCCGAGCGGGTCGTATTGTGATGCAAGCACCCTATACACGTTCCTCATGGTGGGCTGTTTCGGTGAAACAGGCTGGCATTTATAACCCAGTGTGTCTGTCATGCAACGCCAAACTAGGCCGAGAGTGGACTCCCTTGGGTCAGCTCCTTCGGCGGTTAGCCACAGCTCAGATGTTGTTGATCGAGCCTCAGTTGGGAGATGAGAGATTACCTCTGTCCTGTTGGATGCCCACTGCCTGATCTCAAATCCACCTTTCGCTAGGAGGGCTCTCAGACGGTCGAGGAGTTCCTTTGCCTGCTGTGGTGAGCGGAGTGATTTCAGACAGTTGTCCACATAGAACGAGGTGATTACCGTCTCCAGCAGGTCCTCATTGCTGCTCTGGTGATCTCGAACATGACGTTGTACAGCGTATATGGCACAACATGGACTGCAAACTGTGCCAAATGGCAGGACACGCCATTCATAGATGTCAGGTGATCTGTCCCTGTCCATATCACGCCAGAGGAAGCGAACAAGTGGGCGGTCCTCTGGAAGGAGTCTGATCTGGTGAAACATAGCCCGTATGTCTCCGCTGACAGCTACCACATGTTCTCGAAACCTGAGCAGAACCCCCAGTAGTGACGGTCCAAGAGAGGGTCCTGGTAGCAGGTCATCGTTCAGAGCACTCTCCTGGTAGCGAAAGGAGCAGTTAAATACCACCCTTGCCTTTCCATTATGATGTACTAAGTGGTGAGGAATGTACCAGGATTCAGTAGAGCTGTTGGCCTCCTCGCTTGTGATCTGCTCAGCATACCCCGCCTCCACTAGCTTGTGTATTTCCTGGTTGTAAACGTTAGCAAGCTCAGGGTTAGTCAATAGACGGCGTTCTGTAGAGCGGAGGAGGGGCATCACAGCAGCAGGTGATGCGCGGGGCAGAGCTACCGTCCTCTTCCGAAGGAGGGGTGTTGCATATCTTGTGACACCATCCACTATTACTGTGGTGCTCCTTTCATCCAGCATGTTGATGGCGGCTTGGTCTTGCTTGGATCGCGTCACCTCTCTTTCATTTTTATATGGCAAAATGTCAAGCTGCCACAGCCGTTGAACATCCTTGTGTAGGTTGGAGCATGGTGTATCAACTGACAGGTGAAGGAATGAGCTCTCACCGGGTGGATGTTGAAGAAAGTTAGTGGGTCCTTGCACTGCCCAGCCGAGTCGGGTCCTGGCTGCTACTGGTGCTCCTATAGGTCCTGCACGTATTGGGTGGATCGGAGTTATTAAATGAGGGTGGTCAGATCCAATCAGTAGCATTGGCTGCACTTTAGTGAATGTGTGTAGGGGGACTCCTTTCAGGTGGCTGTATTTCCTCACCAGTTCGTCTCCTGGACATGACTGCTCGGCCAGTTGGAGTTCAGTCGCAGTGAATGCTTGGCTGATGGAGTGATAGGTGCGTGGCTGTGTGTTAGCAGACACCTCGAATGACACTGCCATTCCCTGGAGCTCTAATACATCCTGTCTTATTGTCTTCAGTTTAAGTGACTCCACTTCTCCGCACAACCCAAGGTGTTTGACTGCAGCAGCCAGAATCACCGTACGTTCAGAGCCGTCATCTAACACTGCATGCGTGTTAAGTGTTCTCTTGCCGTGGCGAAGCAGCACTGGTACCACCTTTAACATGACACGCCCTGAGTGGCTGGCATGATCCAGGTACACTGCATTGGTTGGGGTGCTGACAGTGAGGATGTTTCGCTGTGGATCTTGGGCAACAACTTCATGGAGTATCAGCAGGTGTTGTTTGTTGCACGTGGAGCAGAGTTTCTTTAGGGTGCAGCTTTCTGGTGAGTGGCCACGCCCACATCTCCAGCATTTTCCGTTGTCTTTAATCCAGGCGGCTTTCTCCTCAGTAGTAATTCTTTCGAACTCAGGGCAGCCATTGAGGTAATGATCCTGAGTGGTCGTACAATAGGGACAATAAGGCTTAAAGCGCTCTCTCCTTTTACCTGTGGGCTGATCTTTCTTAGAGCCCGGCTGAGAGTAGGTCCGTTGTCGTTGTGGAGAGGTCTGCTGATGCTTGACAGTTGTGGAGTCACTGCTGAAGTAAACAGAGGCTGGTTTGACCCACTGCAATTTACCTGCTCTGTTCTCTCTCTGTGTTGTACGACTGGACTCAGCTGGGTTGGAGTCTGCTGCACGTCGGGACACCTGGAGCACCTGAACCTTCATGTCTAGCCATTCAGCGAGGTCAGGTAAGGTGTATGTCTGGTCGCTCCCGCTGCGGATGATGCCTCCTTTAATACAGAATTCGGCGAAGCTATCCCTGTAGTTACCCGGCAGCTTACCGAGGAGCGTGTCTACATGGGAGCCACACCGCAGCTCAGACTGAGCAGGGCCGTCCATGCGGCTCAACATCCCCACCAGTGTGTTTACGGCTGAGGAGAAATCTTCGAAGGCCTTGGCATCGCCAGGTTTCACAGGAGGAGAGTTCAGTATGGTCTTTAATTCTCCCTGGACCAGCTGTCTTGGCTGTCCATATCGTTGCTGCAGGGCGTCCATTGCACTGGTGTATGGTGTGGAGTCATGTATGTATCTCTTTGCCATTTGGTAGGCACTAGGCAGCTTGAGGTGATCAAGTAATACTTGGTATTTATAATCTTCGGTTAAGTGTCTGTGTGGACCAAGTAAACTATCCAGCCCCCTTTTCAACATGATGAAATCACTCTCCCGGCCAGAACTGAAGAGAGGCAGCTTGGGCTTCGGAATACCATATGAAGCCGCAATAGCCATTTCTGTCATGGTGAGGGTTGCAGGATTGTTGTAGGGAGAGATGTACCCTGGTGCTGTAGGTGGAGCAACCATGGGTGTAAGCTGTGGGTAGTGTACAGCTGACTGAGATCCAGATTGGTATAGCGGTGGTTGAACTACAGGGGGGTATTCAGTCTGTGGAAGTGAATAGGCTGCTCCTGAATCAGTAGGTGGCTGATAATGGGGGGGTGCACGAGAGTTTGGCCTTGTTCCTTGTTGGTTGAATGGGGCAGGTTGAAATCCTAGCGGTGGTACAGGGTGAGCAGTGGCCTGATGCTGGACATATTGAGGATAACTCTGCTGTTGTGCAGTTGAGGGGAAGAGCTGTGGCAGACCTTGGAACAGCGGGGTTGCAGGCTGGTCTGGTAGGAACGCTGTCGGTCGTGCCTGTTGAGCTAGTTGGTGCCCCGGCTGGACATGCTGACCTGCATGCTGGACAGGCAGAGAAGGGGGGTATCGCTGAGCCAGTGAAGTATGGTGAGCTGACTGAACTGCAGGCAGCTGTGGAAACTCTGGCGCTGGTCCAGGTAGCGTAGCTGAATGATGAGTAGACTCACTGAGACCCAGCGGTTGTGCTGATACCTGGACGGATGGCTGCAGAGCCCTGGCAACCTGAGTTGTTGAGCTGAGTTCTCCATGCTGTATGGGCGGTGCTGTAGGTGAGCGAAGCTCGCTGTTGTCTTGGAGCTGACAATATCCTCCATCAGCTGATTTCCAACTCATCCGATTATCCATAAGGGAGGATGCTCTGGGCGTTGTCACTTCACTGTGATGAATATGAGGAAGGCTCGAGCTCCGGAGAGGATATGATAAGTCAAATGGATGCTGCTGAGGGTGAGCTTTACCTTTAACACTGTCCATGGCTGACTGTAACTGTCTCATCTGCCTAGTTATGTCTTTCATGCGGGCTTCCATTCCTTCCAGCCTCAAATCTTCTGGCCCCGCAAGCACTGTGTGGTCTAGAGGCTCTTCCCTGTGAGCTTCTATCACTTGGTGTGTTGCGTCTCGTCTGTTCAGATAGCCAGGTTCATCAATGACAAAGTCATGTAGGTGTCTGGGAAGTTGGCGAGACCGGCTTGGACGGGACACAAGTGGAGGTTGTTCATCTTCATGGTTGCCAGAAGTTGCCATGGCGCAGTTATACATATGATCCGGCTCGAAGGACCACTTGTAACGTACAGCTTCGGTGATGATATGCTGGCTATGTATATACTGGCCTAATCCTCCGGTCAGAGAAGACGCAGCAACTTCTCTCATTTAGATGACTTTATTGACACTGCAGTATGTGGTTGTGTGTATGTGTGGTTTGTGATGTCTGCAAAGACAACAATAGTAAACGATATTAATGATAAGTAAACTACAGTGGCATTAATAGTAGAAACCCTGAATCACAATAAACATGAATAGTATGTCATACTGCAAATGACCAATAGGAGGCAGTGCAGGGTCATTAAACAACACAATGGCCGAGTGCAACGGGCAGATCACGTGACCAAGCTAAACTGAGACGGCCCCGCCGGCCACTAGTCCGGTCAATTTGAGACACTAACATCAATATAATAGCGACCTTAATGAACAGCGGCTACACCGCTAAATAAACAGTCACAGAAGGAACTGAAATGTGTCGTAATTAACTGAGTTACCTATCGGACGGGCCGTCCATGTCTATGGAGCTCAGTAAGACATGTTAAACGCTAAGCTAACAAACAACTCTGAGCTTATTACCCCTGCTAATATTATTAGCTCTCATCACACAGGAAATGTAAACAATATTCACTCATCACGTAGCTTACATCATCACCGACGCACACCACCGTACAGTACAAAGGGGTGAAGAAGAGCGCTGGCGGTCGGCAGAAGATTAGCTCGACCAGGTAACTGCACAGGAAAGTTTTTAAACACACTGCGCATGCGCAAGCAGTCCATCATTCTCTGCATGCAACAGCTTGCTGTGACGTGTAATCCTCACAGCAGGGAATTCACAACACCATCTATAGGAGAAGTGCTGACTGACCTGGCTCTGGCAGGGTTAGGTTAGGGGACAATGCTCTTTTAAAATAAGATAAATAAAGTTTTCTTTAAAAAAAATTAGAGAGCAGCTCTGGCAACAGGTATCTGCAACGTCATTTTCATATTTACTTCTCCTTAAGGGTTCTTATAACTCCTATAATAATAAAATGAAACAGAGACAAAATTAAAATGACAATATATGAAAAATTAAAAACAGATACATTAGGGTTAAAAAAGAACCTTTGTTTCCTGAAAAAAATTGTAGAGAAAAGGGGGAGAGCCAAATAAAGGGTTAAAAACATAATAAAAAATCACTTAAAGTGGGTGTATCAGGGTTACAACCTCACAGGGTTGAGAGATCTTAGGGTTAGGCACCCACCCCTGTATGGTTGAGGTTAGGGGAGGGGCCATGTACAGGTTAAAATTAATAAATAAATAAACAAAAAAGACGGTTGATGTTAGGCACCCTCCCTTAGATGGTTATGTTTAGGAAGAGGTTCTGGAAAATAATAGAAAAAAAAAAAAAAAAAAAGGTTGGGTTATTGTACAGAAGTGATTGGTGCATATCACCAGGGTAAATTAAACCACGCCAATGAACACAATACCCAATTAATATGTAGCTTACATAAGGAGAGATGTTTTGTGAATTTATGAGGGAGAGAATGGATAAGAACAATGAATTGGTATTTATTAATAAGTTGTTGCTTTTAAAACATATTATATAGCTCTAGTTCCTAAGTTATTTTTATAGTTTTTAAAAATTCTTTTTATAAAAACGAGATATCTTAAACCATCTTTTACTATAAAATTCATATGAAAAATATAATGTGTAAAAGAGAGTTTGTTTTTATAATTAATAAATAGTAGTTTTTAAAGAGGTTATTTATAATGTTTTAGTAAAAAGCATTAGTTTCTAAAGACTTTTCATAAAAAGAAACTTAACTTATTGTTTTTCATTAAGTCCTTTTGGATTGATAGTTTCCAATGTGTTTATCCATTCTCTTTCTTTTCTTTTTCTGAAGGATCTCGACCAGTTGTTGTTATTTTCTAGTCCCAGAAAGATGTAATTGTTGGGACCATGATTTCTGAGATGATTATAAAGAATAGTAGAGTTTTCTGTTTTATTGAGTTGATATGTATGCTGATAGATCCTGGTTTTTAAGCTGTTGCCTGTCTCTCCTATGTATATTTTTTTACAGATGGTGCACTGGATCGCATAAACTACATTTCTGACGTCTTCCTTGAAGCTCTGTCTGATGGGAGCACCTTTGTCAGAGAATGTGTTTTCTATAAAGAGTTTGTTTATAAATTTGGGGTTGTTTGAGCGTGGTTTTTCTTGTTTTCCCATTGCCGTGTGTACCAGAATGTCCTTCAGATTCTTGTTTCTCCTGTAGGCAGTGATCATCTTAAAATCTCCCAGTTCCTGGATTTGGTTTTGTGCCTGTTGAAAATGGGTTTTCAAAACAGAGTTTAGTTGTGCCACATGAGGTGAGTAAGTAATTACAAAAGGTATGAGCGAGCGGCATGTTATTTTTCCTGCCAGTGTATTCCCCGGATGATTCAAACAGTCTCTTCACCTCACTCTTAATGGCTCTGAGAAACCTGGCTGAATAACCTCTCGGCCTCAGAGCTGCAAATAGAGTATTGGTGGCAGTCTCTACATCCTGTTTATGGGTGCAGATTCTGTGAAATCTGATGAGTTGTGATTTTATGAGACCTTTATATGTATGACGGGGATGAAAGCTGGTCTTATGGAGCAAAGCATGCCTGTCTGTATCCTTAAAGTATACTCTGGTGGCTATGCCTTTTGTACTCTGATTAACATTACAGAAGAAGGCTTGTGTATCTAGGAATTCCACTTGGTGTGGTTGGATGTTGTGCTTAAGGGAGATTTTAGGATGGTGGCTGTTTAAAATTGCCATAAAATCATTCAAATCTGCCAACGAATGTGGCCATATTCCAAAAATATCATCCAGATATCTTAAATAGAGAGCTGGTGTTTTACTGCATTTTTGGAACACAGACCTCTCCCAATCTGCCATATAGATGTCCGCATACGCAGGTGAGTATTTACGGCCCATGGCGCATCCAGAGACCTGCAGGAAATACTTGCCATTGAATTCAAAATCATTCCTTTCTAATGTAAGTTTTAACAGGTCCAGGATGAAGTCATCGGGACGAGAGGGATCGGGATTCCTGTTAAAACATTCAGACACCGCTTTCAGGCCCAGTGTTGTATCTATGTTAGTACACAAGGAGTCCACATCAATGGAAAAAATATACGCATTAACACATGTTCGTATATTTTTCAATTTATTTACAAAATGATATGTATCCTTGACATAACTCGGATGTTGCTGTGACAGTGGGTTCAGGAAGAAATCGATATACTCCGTGATGTTGTATGTCTCCGAGCCACAGTGGCTGACAATGGGTCTGCCACTGGGGATGACATTTGGAACTGGCCACGACGCAGAAGGTTTGTGGATTTTAGGCAGCAGGTAGAATAGGCGTGGGCGAGGATTATCAGGGCCCATAAGGTAAGTTTTTTGTTTATTGTTTATGAATTTGTTTCTATATAACTGTTCTACTTTCTCTCTGACAATGGTCTGGGTTTCTGGCTGGAGTAAATATTGCAGTGGTTTGTAATAATGAGTGTCACTGAGTTGTCTGTCTGCTTCCTGTAAATAGTGAATTTTATCCTGTATACAGATTTGGCCTCCTTTGTCTGCGCCTTTAATGATGATGTCCGGGTTATTGGCGAGACTGGCGAGCGCTCCTCTCTCCGCCTGGCTGATGTTTTGCCTGCTGGAATGGCGCGGCTTGAACTGGCGGAAAGCTGCTATGTCCTCCTTGATGAGGTTCTGAATCGGAGATGACACTGCCTCCAATTTCGGTTCCCAGTGTGATAATGTAATAAAAGGTACGGCTTCCTGTTGTTTATTGTAATCAAAATAGTCTAATAATTTGAAACGGCGGTGATACAGGTGGAGGTCTTTGCGTATTTCTAGTGGAGTTGGTGGTTTGGGCGTAGGTATGAAAGTCAGTCCTTTTTCCAGTATTTCAATTTCTGCTCTATTTAGGGAGAAAGACTGGCTTAAGTTGACTATATTTGATGAAGAGGGGAGTGCATTGGCAGCATGTTTAACTTAGACAGCCAGTGTTTGAGGATCTTATCTGCCGTCTCCTTTGTCCAATGAATTGGATCATTGGGGTTAACTGTAAAATCTGGTCTGTCAATGCGGGTTAAGAAGTTATATTTCAGCCTGATTTTTTGGTTCATTTCAGAAATTAATACCTGTTGGTTTTCTGGTATTTTGTTAGAGTAATGAATGATGGGGACGTGGATGATGGCCATCGGGAAAGCCGTTGTTGTCACGGCAACCAGCTGTTGCAGTTGTTTGCACGAGGTGGGTGTGGTTTGTTCCCTCAGGCAGTTATTGAGTCCGACTGACAGAATAACATGCTCCACCTGTGGTTGGATACTCAGTTTTTTGAGCAGGTGTGTCACGTGTGAGCAGGTGGCACCGGGATAGCTGTCCACTTGGACCCGCTCGTCGGTGAAGACTGGGATTCTGGCCAGATTGGAGTCGCCAATTATTAAAATTGGTTTTCTGACCGTCAATCGCCAGTCCTGATTTTTGTAGATGGTATGCTGGTGGACTGTCGGCTCTGTGCGCTCCGGTCTGGCTCGTGTGCGAGCGGCGGTACGCTGGGGTTTGGGCACCGGGCTGGAGTCAGACTGAGGAGTATTAGTGTCATTTTGACTTTCAGTTGTGTCCTCTGTCATCATGTTTTTCTCTCCATCCTGTGCCCCCGCCATCACCGTGTTCACCCCTCGCACCGGTTCAGACTCAGCGAGCGCACCTTGAGTGACGTCATCCAGTGCGCCGTGTGTTGCAGAGGTCAGAGAGATTGTCTCGGCCACGGACACAGCCACGTTCGAAAGTTGGGGACCAATTGGTAAGTTATTTACCGAGTCTTCCTCACAAACCAGTTCAAAATTTATTTTGGGGATATTGTCTTGATTTGTGTTATTAGGATATTGCTCTGTGATCTCGTTTGGTGGGGGTGTTTTCTCCGTTACAGGCTGTGAAGCAAGTAACGGTGCGTCAGCGTGGCACGGATACACTTGGGCCGTTGTTTGTCTGTGCGCCTGGCGTGGTACCGTCGGCTCCTGGGCAGGAGGGGGCGCAGGAGCTAGAATGGTGTGCGGCTCCTTAGCCGTAGTGGCGGAGCTCCCCCTCGTGTTTGGTTCGGCCTGGCTCGGCTCAGATGGACCAGGGAGCCCCAAGTTTCCCGGTTGCGCTGCTTCTTAGGACGGTAATTAATACTTTATTTCAAAAAAGAGGAAATATGTCCTTTATTTTTTGGAACACCTTGTAATAATTGACTATTTCTTTAATCCCATCTGTAACGTACAGCTTCGGTGATGATATGCTGGCTATGTATATACTGGCCTAATCCTCCGGTCAGAGAAGACGCAGCAACTTCTCTCATTTAGATGACTTTATTGACACTGCAGTATGTGGTTGTGTGTATGTGTGGTTTGTGATGTCTGCAAAGACAACAATAGTAAACGATATTAATGATAAGTAAACTACAGTGGCATCAATAGTAGAAACCCTGAATCACAATAAACATGAATAGTATGTCATACTGCAAATGACCAATAGGAGGCAGTGCAGGGTCATTAAACAACACAATGGCCGAGTGCAACGGGCAGATCACGTGACCAAGCTAAACTGAGACGGCCCCGCCGGCCACTAGTCCGGCCAATTTGAGACACTAACATCAATATAATAGCGACCTTAATGAACAGCGGCTACACCGCTAAATAAACAGTCACAGAAGGAACTGAAATGTGTCGTAATTAACTGAGTTACCTATCGGACGGGCCGTCCATGTCTATGGAGCTCAGTAAGACATGTTAAACGCTAAGCTAACAAACAACTCTGAGCTTATTACCCCTGCTAATATTATTAGCTCTCATCACACAGGAAATGTAAACAATATTCACTCATCACGTAGCTTACATCATCACCGACGCACACCACCGTACAGTACAAAGGGGTGAAGAAGAGCGCTGGCGGTCGGCAGAAGATTAGCTCGACCAGGTAACTGCACAGGAAAGTTTTTAAACACACTGCGCATGCGCAAGCAGTCCATCATTCTCTGCATGCAACAGCTTGCTGTGACGTGTAATCCTCACAGCAGGGAATTCACAACAGCCGCCCCCACATTCATTCATGAATGTGTAGAAGTGCTAGTCCCTGCTGTTGTTAAGGGACCCTAGTGTCCGTGTCATCATCAGGCATCTTGGGGAGCGGTACCAGCTTGGTAACCGGACGAGTGTAAACTGTCCCTTTAATGTTAACGTCTGCTGAACGAACAGTCCCATCATCGCTGGGATGAACTTTGGTGACCTTTCCTATGGGCCAGAGCGCCCTAGGAAGCTGGGGGTCCACTACCATGACCACTTGGTCTGCAGCGAGACCAGCAGCAGGGATCCTCCACTTCTGTCGGCGCTGAAGGTCAGGAAGGTACTGGCGGGTGAATTGGTTCCAGAACCGGTCTGCCAGGACCTGGCTATGCCTCCATCGGCGGCGACCTAGAAGGTCACTGGAACCATATGCGGCTTGGGGAAGCGATGCGTCGTGCCGCCCCATCAACAGCAAGTTAGGCGTTACAGGATCGGGATCAGCCAGGTCAGAAGAGGAGTATCCCAGGGGCTTTGAGTTAAGTATACCCTCTACTTCCACGAGGACAGTTAACAGCACCTCCTCTGATACAACTTGATCCCGCAGCACTACTTGGAGAGAGGTTTTCACTGACCTTACCTCCCTCTCCCACGCGCCACCGAAATGGGGTGAGAGGGGAGGATTGAATTTGAATGTGATGCTTTGGTCGGCCAACTGATGCTTCAATGAGGGGTTCAGAGCTTCCAGTGATTCTTTGAGCTCTCGCTCTCCTCCCCGGAAGTTGGTGCCCCGGTCACATAAGATCTCGTATGGCTTGCCTCGTCTTGAGATGAATCGACGCAGGGCCAGTAAGAATGAGTCTGTGTCCATGTGTGGTAACAGATCGAGGTGGACACATCTCGAGGTAAGACATTTAAATATGATGCCCCACCGTTTCTCGTGCCTTCTTCCAATCTTCACTGTATAGGGCCCGAAGCAATCGACCCCGGTGGACCAGAATGGGGGTTTGTTGATCCGGAGCCGCGCAGCAGGCAGGTCGGCCATCATAGGTGCCACGGGGGTGCTCCGCCACAAACGGCATTCTGCACAGTGTTTCTGGTGTTTCTTGATTACCTGTCGACCACGTAGGATCCAGTAATTTCTCCGGATCTCTGCAAAGACTCTCTCCGGACCGGCGTGGTGCAGACGGTTGTCGTACTCCTTCACTAAGAGCTGTGTGATCAGATGATCAGGACTGATGACGACAGGGTGAAGGCTGTCCTCAGGCAGGCTCTCTGCTTTGCGTAGTCGACCACCAACTCGAATGAGGCCTAACACTTGATCGTATTCTGGGCTGAGAGCACTTAAACGGCTGCCTGGGTGGACTGGTTCGCCCCGTTTAAGTGCCTTTAGTTCTGCTGGGAAACTTTCGGATTGTATCCTTCTCAGCAGCGTAGTCTCCATCTCGATACGGTCAGCGGCAGACATAGCTGGAGCAGCTGCCCCGTGAAGGGACTGATATGTAGCCTGCAATAGTTTAGTCCATGTATTGTATTTAGCAGGATCAGGCTCATCATTGCTGGTAGTGGAGATGTGCCCACAGAAGATTTGGGCTCTCAACTCGTCAGGTTCCTCTGTGTGCACTGAGGGGTTCACTGGCCAGTGCTCTGAGGACTGATACAGAAACGAAGGCCCCTGACTCCACCGGTTTGGCTGGGATAGTTCACTGAGAGTCTTCCCGCGTGTGATATCGTCGGCCGGGTTCAGGTCAGTGTTAATGTATCTCCATGATCCGGGTTTGGTAAGGTCCAGTATTTCAGTGACTCTTGTACCGACAAATACCTTGTACTGGTTGGACTCCGAATGTATCCAGCTCAGTACAGTTGTTGAGTCAGACCACAGTACCACGGACTGGAGGGACAAAGTCAGTTCGGTCTGTAGAACCTTGGCTAGCTGGGCTCCTGTGAGTGCAGCGCATAATTCCAGTCGGGGCATCGTCTGTTGTCGTTTGGGTGCAACCCGCGACCTGGCCATAATGAATGACACGGTGATGTGTCCCTCTGGATCCTCCACTCGCAGGTAGGCGACTGAGCCATACGCCTTCTCAGAGGCGTCACAGAAAATGTGAATCTGTCTCACTGATGAATCGTTGTCAGCGGCTGCTGGAACATAACAACGAGGTAAAACTAGGTTTTGCAACTGAGGGAGCTCACCTTCCCATGCCTGCCACACTGGAAGCAGCTCGTCTGCGATGGGCTCATCCCACTATCTTTCTGTAGCCCACAAAGCCTGGACCAGGACTTTGGCCCGGGTTGTGAAAGGGATTATGTATCCGAGCGGGTCGTATTGTGATGCAAGCACCCTATACACGTTCCTCATGGTGGGCTGTTTCGGTGAAACAGGCTGGCATTTATAACCCAGTGTGTCTGTCATGCAACGCCAAACTAGGCCGAGAGTGGACTCCCTTGGGTCAGCTCCTTCGGCGGTTAGCCACAGCTCAGATGTTGTTGATCGAGCCTCAGTTGGGAGATGAGAGATTACCTCTGTCCTGTTGGATGCCCACTGCCTGATCTCAAATCCACCTTTCGCTAGGAGGGCTCTCAGACGGTCGAGGAGTTCCTTTGCCTGCTGTGGTGAGCGGAGTGATTTCAGACAGTTGTCCACATAGAACGAGGTGATTACCGTCTCCAGCAGGTCCTCATTGCTGCTCTGGTGATCTCGAACATGACGTTGTACAGCGTATATGGCACAACATGGACTGCAAACTGTGCCAAATGGCAGGACACGCCATTCATAGATGTCAGGTGATCTGTCCCTGTCCATATCACGCCAGAGGAAGCGAACAAGTGGGCGGTCCTCTGGAAGGAGTCTGATCTGGTGAAACATAGCCCGTATGTCTCCGCTGACAGCTACCACATGTTCTCGAAACCTGAGCAGAACCCCCAGTAGTGACGGTCCAAGAGAGGGTCCTGGTAGCAGGTCATCGTTCAGAGCACTCTCCTGGTAGCGAAAGGAGCAGTTAAATACCACCCTTGCCTTTCCATTATGATGTACTAAGTGGTGAGGAATGTACCAGGATTCAGTAGAGCTGTTGGCCTCCTCGCTTGTGATCTGCTCAGCATACCCCGCCTCCACTAGCTTGTGTATTTCCTGGTTGTAAACGTTAGCAAGCTCAGGGTTAGTCAATAGACGGCGTTCTGTAGAGCGGAGGAGGGGCATCACAGCAGCAGGTGATGCGCGGGGCAGAGCTACCGTCCTCTTCCGAAGGAGGGGTGTTGCATATCTTGTGACACCATCCACTATTACTGTGGTGCTCCTTTCATCCAGCATGTTGATGGCGGCTTGGTCTTGCTTGGATCGCGTCACCTCTCTTTCATTTTTATATGGCAAAATGTCAAGCTGCCACAGCCGTTGAACATCCTTGTGTAGGTTGGAGCATGGTGTATCAACTGACAGGTGAAGGAATGAGCTCTCACCGGGTGGATGTTGAAGAAAGTTAGTGGGTCCTTGCACTGCCCAGCCGAGTCGGGTCCTGGCTGCTACTGGTGCTCCTATAGGTCCTGCACGTATTGGGTGGATCGGAGTTATTAAATGAGGGTGGTCAGATCCAATCAGTAGCATTGGCTGCACTTTAGTGAATGTGTGTAGGGGGACTCCTTTCAGGTGGCTGTATTTCCTCACCAGTTCGTCTCCTGGACATGACTGCTCGGCCAGTTGGAGTTCAGTCGCAGTGAATGCTTGGCTGATGGAGTGATAGGTGCGTGGCTGTGTGTTAGCAGACACCTCGAATGACACTGCCATTCCCTGGAGCTCTAATACATCCTGTCTTATTGTCTTCAGTTTAAGTGACTCCACTTCTCCGCACAACCCAAGGTGTTTGACTGCAGCAGCCAGAATCACCGTACGTTCAGAGCCGTCATCTAACACTGCATGCGTGTTAAGTGTTCTCTTGCCGTGGCGAAGCAGCACTGGTACCACCTTTAACATGACACGCCCTGAGTGGCTGGCATGATCCAGGTACACTGCATTGGTTGGGGTGCTGACAGTGAGGATGTTTCGCTGTGGATCTTGGGCAACAACTTCATGGAGTATCAGCAGGTGTTGTTTGTTGCACGTGGAGCAGAGTTTCTTTAGGGTGCAGCTTTCTGGTGAGTGGCCACGCCCACATCTCCAGCATTTTCCGTTGTCTTTAATCCAGGCGGCTTTCTCCTCAGTAGTAATTCTTTCGAACTCAGGGCAGCCATTGAGGTAATGATCCTGAGTGGTCGTACAATAGGGACAATAAGGCTTAAAGCGCTCTCTCCTTTTACCTGTGGGCTGATCTTTCTTAGAGCCCGGCTGAGAGTAGGTCCGTTGTCGTTGTGGAGAGGTCTGCTGATGCTTGACAGTTGTGGAGTCACTGCTGAAGTAAACAGAGGCTGGTTTGACCCACTGCAATTTACCTGCTCTGTTCTCTCTCTGTGTTGTACGACTGGACTCAGCTGGGTTGGAGTCTGCTGCACGTCGGGACACCTGGAGCACCTGAACCTTCATGTCTAGCCATTCAGCGAGGTCAGGTAAGGTGTATGTCTGGTCGCTCCCGCTGCGGATGATGCCTCCTTTAATACAGAATTCGGCGAAGCTATCCCTGTAGTTACCCGGCAGCTTACCGAGGAGCGTGTCTACATGGGAGCCACACCGCAGCTCAGACTGAGCAGGGCCGTCCATGCGGCTCAACATCCCCACCAGTGTGTTTACGGCTGAGGAGAAATCTTCGAAGGCCTTGGCATCGCCAGGTTTCACAGGAGGAGAGTTCAGTATGGTCTTTAATTCTCCCTGGACCAGCTGTCTTGGCTGTCCATATCGTTGCTGCAGGGCGTCCATTGCACTGGTGTATGGTGTGGAGTCATGTATGTATCTCTTTGCCATTTGGTAGGCACTAGGCAGCTTGAGGTGATCAAGTAATACTTGGTATTTATAATCTTCGGTTAAGTGTCTGTGTGGACCAAGTAAACTATCCAGCCCCCTTTTCAACATGATGAAATCACTCTCCCGGCCAGAACTGAAGAGAGGCAGCTTGGGCTTCGGAATACCATATGAAGCCGCAATAGCCATTTCTGTCATGGTGAGGGTTGCAGGATTGTTGTAGGGAGAGATGTACCCTGGTGCTGTAGGTGGAGCAACCATGGGTGTAAGCTGTGGGTAGTGTACAGCTGACTGAGATCCAGATTGGTATAGCGGTGGTTGAACTACAGGGGGGTATTCAGTCTGTGGAAGTGAATAGGCTGCTCCTGAATCAGTAGGTGGCTGATAATGGGGGGGTGCACGAGAGTTTGGCCTTGTTCCTTGTTGGTTGAATGGGGCAGGTTGAAATCCTAGCGGTGGTACAGGGTGAGCAGTGGCCTGATGCTGGACATATTGAGGATAACTCTGCTGTTGTGCAGTTGAGGGGAAGAGCTGTGGCAGACCTTGGAACAGCGGGGTTGCAGGCTGGTCTGGTAGGAACGCTGTCGGTCGTGCCTGTTGAGCTAGTTGGTGCCCCGGCTGGACATGCTGACCTGCATGCTGGACAGGCAGAGAAGGGGGGTATCGCTGAGCCAGTGAAGTATGGTGAGCTGACTGAACTGCAGGCAGCTGTGGAAACTCTGGCGCTGGTCCAGGTAGCGTAGCTGAATGATGAGTAGACTCACTGAGACCCAGCGGTTGTGCTGATACCTGGACGGATGGCTGCAGAGCCCTGGCAACCTGAGTTGTTGAGCTGAGTTCTCCATGCTGTATGGGCGGTGCTGTAGGTGAGCGAAGCTCGCTGTTGTCTTGGAGCTGACAATATCCTCCATCAGCTGATTTCCAACTCATCCGATTATCCATAAGGGAGGATGCTCTGGGCGTTGTCACTTCACTGTGATGAATATGAGGAAGGCTCGAGCTCCGGAGAGGATATGATAAGTCAAATGGATGCTGCTGAGGGTGAGCTTTACCTTTAACACTGTCCATGGCTGACTGTAACTGTCTCATCTGCCTAGTTATGTCTTTCATGCGGGCTTCCATTCCTTCCAGCCTCAAATCTTCTGGCCCCGCAAGCACTGTGTGGTCTAGAGGCTCTTCCCTGTGAGCTTCTATCACTTGGTGTGTTGCGTCTCGTCTGTTCAGATAGCCAGGTTCATCAATGACAAAGTCATGTAGGTGTCTGGGAAGTTGGCGAGACCGGCTTGGACGGGACACAAGTGGAGGTTGTTCATCTTCATGGTTGCCAGAAGTTGCCATGGCGCAGTTATACATATGATCCGGCTCGAAGGACCACTTGTAACGTACAGCTTCGGTGATGATATGCTGGCTATGTATATACTGGCCTAATCCTCCGGTCAGAGAAGACGCAGCAACTTCTCTCATTTAGATGACTTTATTGACACTGCAGTATGTGGTTGTGTGTATGTGTGGTTTGTGATGTCTGCAAAGACAACAATAGTAAACGATATTAATGATAAGTAAACTACAGTGGCATTAATAGTAGAAACCCTGAATCACAATAAACATGAATAGTATGTCATGCTGCAAATGACCAATAGGAGGCAGTGCAGGGTCATTAAACAACACAATGGCCGAGTGCAACGGGCAGATCACGTGACCAAGCTAAACTGAGACGGCCCCGCCGGCCACTAGTCCGGTCAATTTGAGACACTAACATCAATATAATAGCGACCTTAATGAACAGCGGCTACACCGCTAAATAAACAGTCACAGAAGGAACTGAAATGTGTCGTAATTAACTGAGTTACCTATCGGACGGGCCGTCCATGTCTATGGAGCTCAGTAAGACATGTTAAACGCTAAGCTAACAAACAACTCTGAGCTTATTACCCCTGCTAATATTATTAGCTCTCATCACACAGGAAATGTAAACAATATTCACTCATCACGTAGCTTACATCATCACCGACGCACACCACCGTACAGTACAAAGGGGTGAAGAAGAGCGCTGGCGGTCGGCAGAAGATTAGCTCGACCAGGTAACTGCACAGGAAAGTTTTTAAACACACTGCGCATGCGCAAGCAGTCCATCATTCTCTGCATGCAACAGCTTGCTGTGACGTGTAATCCTCACAGCAGGGAATTCACAACACCATCTATAGGAGAAGTGCTGACTGACCTGGCTCTGGCAGGGTTAGGTTAGGGGACAATGCTCTTTTAAAATAAGATAAATAAAGTTTTCTTTAAAAAAAATTAGAGAGCAGCTCTGGCAACAGGTATCTGCAACGTCATTTTCATATTTACTTCTCCTTAAGGGTTCTTATAACTCCTATAATAATAAAATGAAACAGAGACAAAATTAAAATGACAATATATGAAAAATTAAAAACAAATACATTAGGGTTAAAAAAGAACCTTTGTTTCCTGAAAAAAATTGTAGAGAAAAGGGGGAGAGCCAAATAAAGGGTTAAAAACATAATAAAAAATCACTTAAAGTGGGTGTATCAGGGTTACAACCTCACAGGGTTGAGAGATCTTAGGGTTAGGCACCCACCCCTGTATGGTTGAGGTTAGGGGAGGGGCCATGTACAGGTTAAAATTAATAAATAAATAAACAAAAAAGACGGTTGATGTTAGGCACCCTCCCTTAGATGGTTATGTTTAGGAAGAGGTTCTGGAAAATAATAGAAAAAAAAAAAAAAAAAAAAGGTTGGGTTATTGTACAGAAGTGATTGGTGCATATCACCAGGGTAAATTAAACCACGCCAATGAACACAATACCCAATTAATATGTAGCTTACATAAGGAGAGATGTTTTGTGAATTTATGAGGGAGAGAATGGATAAGAACAATGAATTGGTATTTATTAATAAGTTGTTGCTTTTAAAACATATTATATAGCTCTAGTTCCTAAGTTATTTTTATA
The DNA here is from genome assembly GCF_046630095.1 of Trachinotus anak. Taxonomy (NCBI): domain Eukaryota; kingdom Metazoa; phylum Chordata; class Actinopteri; order Carangiformes; family Carangidae; genus Trachinotus; species Trachinotus anak. Next base: position 97,045 of record NW_027273892.1, read on the forward strand.
GTTTTTTAAAATTCTTTTTATAAAAACGAGATATCTTAAACCATCTTTTACTATAAAATTCATATGAAAAATATAATGTGTAAAAGAGAGTTTGTTTTTATAATTAATAAATAGTAGTTTTTAAAGAGGTTATTTATAATGTTTTAGTAAAAAGCATTAGTTTCTAAAGACTTTTCATAAAAAGAAACTTAACTTATTGTTTTTCATTAAGTCCTTTTGGATTGATAGTTTCCAATGTGTTTATCCATTCTCTTTCTTTTCTTTTTCTGAAGGATCTCGACCAGTTGTTGTTATTTTCTAGTCCCAGAAAGATGTAATTGTTGGGACCATGATTTCTGAGATGATTATAAAGAATAGTAGAGTTTTCTGTTTTATTGAGTTGATATGTATGCTGATAGATCCTGGTTTTTAAGCTGTTGCCTGTCTCTCCTATGTATATTTTTTTACAGATGGTGCACTGGATCGCATAAACTACATTTCTGACGTCTTCCTTGAAGCTCTGTCTGATGGGAGCACCTTTGTCAGAGAATGTGTTTTCTATAAAGAGTTTGTTTATAAATTTGGGGTTGTTTGAGCGTGGTTTTTCTTGTTTTCCCATTGCCGTGTGTACCAGAATGTCCTTCAGATTCTTGTTTCTCCTGTAGGCAGTGATCATCTTAAAATCTCCCAGTTCCTGGATTTGGTTTTGTGCCTGTTGAAAATGGGTTTTCAAAACAGAGTTTAGTTGTGCCACATGAGGTGAGTAAGTAATTACAAAAGGTATGAGCGAGCGGCATGTTATTTTTCCTGCCAGTGTATTCCCCGGATGATTCAAACAGTCTCTTCACCTCACTCTTAATGGCTCTGAGAAACCTGGCTGAATAACCTCTCGGCCTCAGAGCTGCAAATAGAGTATTGGTGGCAGTCTCTACATCCTGTTTATGGGTGCAGATTCTGTGAAATCTGATGAGTTGTGATTTTATGAGACCTTTATATGTATGACGGGGATGAAAGCTGGTCTTATGGAGCAAAGCATGCCTGTCTGTATCCTTAAAGTATACTCTGGTGGCTATGCCTTTTGTACTCTGATTAACATTACAGAAGAAGGCTTGTGTATCTAGGAATTCCACTTGGTGTGGTTGGATGTTGTGCTTAAGGGAGATTTTAGGATGGTGGCTGTTTAAAATTGCCATAAAATCATTCAAATCTGCCAACGAATGTGGCCATATTCCAAAAATATCATCCAGATATCTTAAATAGAGAGCTGGTGTTTTACTGCATTTTTGGAACACAGACCTCTCCCAATCTGCCATATAGATGTCCGCATACGCAGGTGAGTATTTACGGCCCATGGCGCATCCAGAGACCTGCAGGAAATACTTGCCATTGAATTCAAAATCATTCCTTTCTAATGTAAGTTTTAACAGGTCCAGGATGAAGTCATCGGGACGAGAGGGATCGGGATTCCTGTTAAAACATTCAGACACCGCTTTCAGGCCCAGTGTTGTATCTATGTTAGTACACAAGGAGTCCACATCAATGGAAAAAATATACGCATTAACACATGTTCGTATATTTTTCAATTTATTTACAAAATGATATGTATCCTTGACATAACTCGGATGTTGCTGTGACAGTGGGTTCAGGAAGAAATCGATATACTCCGTGATGTTGTATGTCTCCGAGCCACAGTGGCTGACAATGGGTCTGCCACTGGGGATGACATTTGGAACTGGCCACGACGCAGAAGGTTTGTGGATTTTAGGCAGCAGGTAGAATAGGCGTGGGCGAGGATTATCAGGGCCCATAAGGTAAGTTTTTTGTTTATTGTTTATGAATTTGTTTCTATATAACTGTTCTACTTTCTCTCTGACAATGGTCTGGGTTTCTGGCTGGAGTAAATATTGCAGTGGTTTGTAATAATGAGTGTCACTGAGTTGTCTGTCTGCTTCCTGTAAATAGTGAATTTTATCCTGTATACAGATTTGGCCTCCTTTGTCTGCGCCTTTAATGATGATGTCCGGGTTATTGGCGAGACTGGCGAGCGCTCCTCTCTCCGCCTGGCTGATGTTTTGCCTGCTGGAATGGCGCGGCTTGAACTGGCGGAAAGCTGCTATGTCCTCCTTGATGAGGTTCTGAATCGGAGATGACACTGCCTCCAATTTCGGTTCCCAGTGTGATAATGTAATAAAAGGTACGGCTTCCTGTTGTTTATTGTAATCAAAATAGTCTAATAATTTGAAACGGCGGTGATACAGGTGGAGGCCTTTGCGTATTTCTAGTGGAGTTGGTGGTTTGGGCGTAGGTATGAAAGTCAGTCCTTTTTCCAGTATTTCAATTTCTGCTCTATTTAGGGAGAAAGACTGGCTTAAGTTGACTATATTTGATGAAGAGGGGAGTGCATTGGCAGCATGTTTAACTTAGACAGCCAGTGTTTGAGGATCTTATCTGCCGTCTCCTTTGTCCAATGAATTGGATCATTGGGGTTAACTGTAAAATCTGGTCTGTCAGTGCGGGTTAAGAAGTTATATTTCAGCCTGATTTTTTTGTTCATTTCAGAAATTAATACCTGTTGGTTTTCTGGTATTTTGTTAGAGTAATGAATGATGGGGACGTGGATGATGGCCATCGGGAAAGCCGTTGTTGTCACGGCAACCAGCTGTTGCAGTTGTTTGCACGAGGTGGGTGTGGTTTGTTCCCTCAGGCAGTTATTGAGTCCGACTGACAGAATAACATGCTCCACCTGTGGTTGGATACTCAGTTTTTTGAGCAGGTGTGTCACGTGTGAGCAGGTGGCACCGGGATAGCTGTCCACTTGGACCCGCTCGTCGGTGAAGACTGGGATTCTGGCCAGATTGGAGTCGCCAATTATTAAAATTGGTTTTCTGACCGTCAATCGCCAGTCCTGATTTTTGTAGATGGTATGCTGGTGGACTGTCGGCTCTGTGCGCTCCGGTCTGGCTCGTGTGCGAGCGGCGGTACGCTGGGGTTTGGGCACCGGGCTGGAGTCAGACTGAGGAGTATTAGTGTCATTTTGACTTTCAGTTGTGTCCTCTGTCATCATGTTTTTCTCTCCATCCTGTGCCCCCGCCATCACCGTGTTCACCCCTCGCACCGGTTCAGACTCAGCGAGCGCACCTTGAGTGACGTCATCCAGTGCGCCGTGTGTTGCAGAGGTCAGAGAGATTGTCTCGGCCACGGACACAGCCACGTTCGAAAGTTGGGGACCAATTGGTAAGTTATTTACCGAGTCTTCCTCACAAACCAGTTCAAAATTTATTTTGGGGATATTGTCTTGATTTGTGTTATTAGGATATTGCTCTGTGATCTCGTTTGGTGGGGGTGTTTTCTCCGTTACAGGCTGTGAAGCAAGTAACGGTGCGTCAGCGTGGCACGGATACACTTGGGCCGTTGTTTGTCTGTGCGCCTGGCGTGGTACCGTCGGCTCCTGGGCAGGAGGGGGCGCAGGAGCTAGAATGGTGTGCGGCTCCTTAGCCGTAGTGGCGGAGCTCCCCCTCGTGTTTGGTTCGGCCTGGCTCGGCTCAGATGGACCAGGGAGCCCCAAGTTTCCCGGTTGCGCTGCTTCTTAGGACGGTAATTAATACTTTATTTCAAAAAAGAGGAAATATGTCCTTTATTTTTTGGAACACCTTGTAATAATTGACTATTTCTTTAATCCCATCTATAGGAGAAGTGCTGACTGACCTGGCTCTGGCAGGGTTAGGTTAGGGGACAATGCTCTTTTAAAATAAGATAAATAAAGTTTTCTTTAAAAAAAATTAGAGAGCAGCTCTGGCAACAGGTATCTGCAACGTCATTTTCATATTTACTTCTCCTTAAGGGTTCTTATAACTCCTATAATAATAAAATGAAACAGAGACAAAATTAAAATGATTGAAATTGTAGAGAAAAGGGGGAGAGCCAAATAAAGGGTTAAAAACATAATAAAAAATCACTTAAAGTGGGTGTATCAGGGTTACAACCTCACAGGGTTGAGAGATCTTAGGGTTAGGCACCCACCCCTGTATGGTTGAGGTTAGGGGAGGGGCCATGTACAGGTTAAAATTAATAAATAAATAAACAAAAAAGACGGTTGATGTTAGGCACCCTCCCTTAGATGGTTATGTTTAGGAAAAGGTTCTGGAAAATAATAGAAAAAAAAAAAAAAAAAAGGTTGGGTTATTGTACAGAAGTGATTGGTGCATATCACCAGGGAAAATTAAACCACGCCAATGAACACAATACCCAATTAATATGTAGCTTACATAAGGAGAGATGTTTTGTGAATTTATGAGGGAGAGAATGGATAAGAACAATGAATTGGTATTTATTAATAAGTTGTTGCTTTTAAAACATATTATATAGCTCTAGTTCCTAAGTTATTTTTATAGTTTTTTAAAATTCTTTTTATAAAAACGAGATATCTTAAACCATCTTTTACTATAAAATTCATATGAAAAATATAATGTGTAAAAGAGAGTTTGTTTTTATAATTAATAAATAGTAGTTTTTAAAGAGGATATTTATAATGTTTTAGTAAAAAGCATTAGTTTCTAAAGACTTTTCATAAAAAGAAACTTAACTTTAGTTTCCAATGTGTTTATCCATTCTCTTTCTTTTCTTTTTCTGAAGGATCTCGACCAGTTGTTGTTATTTTCTAGTCCCAGAAAGATGTAATTGTTGGGACCATGATTTCTGAGATGATTATAAAGAATAGTAGAGTTTTCTGTTTTATTGAGTTGATATGTATGCTGATAGATCCTGGTTTTTAAGCTGTTGCCTGTCTCTCCTATGTATATTTTTTTACAGATGGTGCACTGGATCGCATAAACTACATTTCTGACGTCTTCCTTGAAGCTCTGTCTGATGGGAGCACCTTTGTCAGAGAATGTGTTTTCTATAAAGAGTTTGTTTATAAATTTGGGGTTGTTTGAGCGTGGTTTTTCTTGTTTTCCCATTGCCGTGTGTACCAGAATGTCCTTCAGATTCTTGTTTCTCCTGTAGGCAGTGATCATCTTAAAATCTCCCAGTTCCTGGATTTGGTTTTGTGCCTGTTGAAAATGGGTTTTCAAAACAGAGTTTAGTTGTGCCACATGAGGTGAGTAAGTAATTACAAAAGGTATGAGCGAGCGGCATGTTATTTTTCCTGCCAGTGTATTCCCCGGATGATTCAAACAGTCTCTTCACCTCACTCTTAATGGCTCTGAGAAACCTGGCTGAATAACCTCTCGGCCTCAGAGCTGCAAATAGAGTATTGGTGGCAGTCTCTACATCCTGTTTATGGGTGCAGATTCTGTGAAATCTGATGAGTTGTGATTTTATGAGACCTTTATATGTATGACGGGGATGAAAGCTGGTCTTATGGAGCAAAGCATGCCTGTCTGTATCCTTAAAGTATACTCTGGTGGCTATGCCTTTTGTACTCTGATTAACATTACAGAAGAAGGCTTGTGTATCTAGGAATTCCACTTGGTGTGGTTGGATGTTGTGCTTAAGGGAGATTTTAGGATGGTGGCTGTTTAAAATTGCCATAAAATCATTCAAATCTGCCAACGAATGTGGCCATATTCCAAAAATATCATCCAGATATCTTAAATAGAGAGCTGGTGTTTTACTGCATTTTTGGAACACAGACCTCTCCCAATCTGCCATATAGATGTCCGCATACGCAGGTGAGTATTTACGGCCCATGGCGCATCCAGAGACCTGCAGGAAATACTTGCCATTGAATTCAAAATCATTCCTTTCTAATGTAAGTTTTAACAGGTCCAGGATGAAGTCATCGGGACGAGAGGGATCAGGATTCCTGTTAAAACATTCAGACACCGCTTTCAGGCCCAGTGTTGTATCTATGTTAGTACACAAGGAGTCCACATCAATGGAAAAAATATACGCATTAACACATGTTCGTATATTTTTCAATTTATTTACAAAATGATATGTATCCTTGACATAACTCGGATGTTGCTGTGACAGTGGGTTCAGGAAGAAATCGATATACTCCGTGATGTTGTATGTCTCCGAGCCACAGTGGCTGACAATGGGTCTGCCACTGGGGATGACATTTGGAACTGGCCACGACGCAGAAGGTTTGTGGATTTTAGGCAGCAGGTAGAATAGGCGTGGGCGAGGATTATCAGGGCCCATAAGGTAAGTTTTTTGTTTATTGTTTATGAATTTGTTTCTATATAACTGTTCTACTTTCTCTCTGACAATGGTCTGGGTTTCTGGCTGGAGTAAATATTGCAGTGGTTTGTAATAATGAGTGTCACTGAGTTGTCTGTCTGCTTCCTGTAAATAGTGAATTTTATCCTGTATACAGATTTGGCCTCCTTTGTCTGCGCCTTTAATGATGATGTCCGGGTTATTGGCGAGACTGGCGAGCGCTCCTCTCTCCGCCTGGCTGATGTTTTGCCTGCTGGAATGGCGCGGCTTGAACTGGCGGAAAGCTGCTATGTCCTCCTTGATGAGGTTCTGAATCGGAGATGACACTGCCTCCAATTTCGGTTCCCAGTGTGATAATGTAATAAAAGGTACGGCTTCCTGTTGTTTATTGTAATCAAAATAGTCTAATAATTTGAAACGGCGGTGATACAGGTGGAGGTCTTTGCGTATTTCTAGTGGAGTTGGTGGTTTGGGCGTAGGTATGAAAGTCAGTCCTTTTTCCAGTATTTCAATTTCTGCTCTATTTAGGGAGAAAGACTGGCTTAAGTTGACTATATTTGATGAAGAGGGGAGTGCATTGGCAGCATGTTTAACTTAGACAGCCAGTGTTTGAGGATCTTATCTGCCGTCTCCTTTGTCCAATGAATTGGATCATTGGGGTTAACTGTAAAATCTGGTCTGTCAATGCGGGTTAAGAAGTTATATTTCAGCCTGATTTTTTGGTTCATTTCAGAAATTAATACCTGTTGGTTTTCTGGTATTTTGTTAGAGTAATGAATGATGGGGACGTGGATGATGGCCATCGGGAAAGCCGTTGTTGTCACGGCAACCAGCTGTTGCAGTTGTTTGCACGAGGTGGGTGTGGTTTGTTCCCTCAGGCAGTTATTGAGTCCGACTGACAGAATAACATGCTCCACCTGTGGTTGGATACTCAGTTTTTTGAGCAGGTGTGTCACGTGTGAGCAGGTGGCACCGGGATAGCTGTCCACTTGGACCCGCTCGTCGGTGAAGACTGGGATTCTGGCCAGATTGGAGTCGCCAATTATTAAAATTGGTTTTCTGACCGTCAATCGCCAGTCCTGATTTTTGTAGATGGTATGCTGGTGGACTGTCGGCTCTGTGCGCTCCGGTCTGGCTCGTGTGCGAGCGGCGGTACGCTGGGGTTTGGGCACCGGGCTGGAGTCAGACTGAGGAGTATTAGTGTCATTTTGACTTTCAGTTGTGTCCTCTGTCATCATGTTTTTCTCTCCATCCTGTGCCCCCGCCATCACCGTGTTCACCCCTCGCACCGGTTCAGACTCAGCGAGCGCACCTTGAGTGACGTCATCCAGTGCGCCGTGTGTTGCAGAGGTCAGAGAGATTGTCTCGGCCACGGACACAGCCACGTTCGAAAGTTGGGGACCAATTGGTAAGTTATTTACCGAGTCTTCCTCACAAACCAGTTCAAAATTTATTTTGGGGATATTGTCTTGATTTGTGTTATTAGGATATTGCTCTGTGATCTCGTTTGGTGGGGGTGTTTTCTCCGTTACAGGCTGTGAAGCAAGTAACGGTGCGTCAGCGTGGCACGGATACACTTGGGCCGTTGTTTGTCTGTGCGCCTGGCGTGGTACCGTCGGCTCCTGGGCAGGAGGGGGCGCAGGAGCTAGAATGGTGTGCGGCTCCTTAGCCGTAGTGGCGGAGCTCCCCCTCGTGTTTGGTTCGGCCTGGCTCGGCTCAGATGGACCAGGGAGCCCCAAGTTTCCCGGTTGCGCTGCTTCTTAGGACGGTAATTAATACTTTATTTCAAAAAAGAGGAAATATGTCCTTTATTTTTTGGAACACCTTGTAATAATTGACTATTTCTTTAATCCCATCTATAGGAGAAGTGCTGACTGACCTGGCTCTGGCAGGGTTAGGTTAGGGGACAATGCTCTTTTAAAATAAGATAAATAAAGTTTTCTTTAAAAAAAATTAGAGAGCAGCTCTGGCAACAGGTATCTGCAACGTCATTTTCATATTTACTTCTCCTTAAGGGTTCTTATAACTCCTATAATAATAAAATGAAACAGAGACAAAATTAAAATGATTGAAATTGTAGAGAAAAGGGGGAGAGCCAAATAAAGGGTTAAAAACATAATAAAAAATCACTTAAAGTGGGTGTATCAGGGTTACAACCTCACAGGGTTGAGAGATCTTAGGGTTAGGCACCCACCCCTGTATGGTTGAGGTTAGGGGAGGGGCCATGTACAGGTTAAAATTAATAAATAAATAAACAAAAAAGACGGTTGATGTTAGGCACCCTCCCTTAGATGGTTATGTTTAGGAAAAGGTTCTGGAAAATAATAGAAAAAAAAAAAAAAAAAAAGGTTGGGTTATTGTACAGAAGTGATTGGTGCATATCACCAGGGAAAATTAAACCACGCCAATGAACACAATACCCAATTAATATGTAGCTTACATAAGGAGAGATGTTTTGTGAATTTATGAGGGAGAGAATGGATAAGAACAATGAATTGGTATTTATTAATAAGTTGTTGCTTTTAAAACATATTATATAGCTCTAGTTCCTAAGTTATTTTTATAGTTTTTTAAAATTCTTTTTATAAAAACGAGATATCTTAAACCATCTTTTACTATAAAATTCATATGAAAAATATAATGTGTAAAAGAGAGTTTGTTTTTATAATTAATAAATAGTAGTTTTTAAAGAGGATATTTATAATGTTTTAGTAAAAAGCATTAGTTTCTAAAGACTTTTCATAAAAAGAAACTTAACTTATTGTTTTTCATTAAGTCCTTTTGGATTGATAGTTTCCAATGTGTTTATCCATTCTCTTTCTTTTCTTTTTCTGAAGGATCTCGACCAGTTGTTGTTATTTTCTAGTCCCAGAAAGATGTAATTGTTGGGACCATGATTTCTGAGATGATTATAAAGAATAGTAGAGTTTTCTGTTTTATTGAGTTGATATGTATGCTGATAGATCCTGGTTTTTAAGCTGTTGCCTGTCTCTCCTATGTATATTTTTTTAACAGATGGTGCACTGGATCGCATGCACTGAACCCCCCCACTCCATTAACGACTTCCGTCTGGCCAACGATCTGAATGAGTTCTACTGCCGCTTTGAAAGACAGTGGGACAAGCCTGACACTAACCTCCACATCAGAGCCACATCAGAACCCCCCTCCTCCTCCTCTACCAAAGGAACGTCTCTCTCTATCCTGGAGAGAGATGTCAACAGGCTTTTTAAGAAGCAGAACCCCCGCAAAGCAGCCGGTCCTGACTCTGTCTCTCCATCATCCCTGAAGCACTGTGCTGATCAGCTGTCTCCAGTGTTCACAGACATCTTCAACACCTCACTGGAGACCTGCCACGTGCCAGCCTGCTTCAAATCCTCCACCATCATCCCTGTCCCCAAAAAACCAAGGCCCACAGGACTAAATGACTATAGACCCATTGCCCTGACCTCTGTGGTCATGAAATCATTTGAGCGTCTTGTCCTGTCCCACCTCAAATCCATCACTGACCCACTCCTGGACCCCCTGCAGTTCGCCTACAGAGCCAACAGGTCCGTAGACGACGCCGTCAACATGGCTCTCCACTTCATCCTCCAGCACCTGGACTCCTCAGGGACCTATGCCAGGATCCTGTTTGTGGACTTCAGCTCTGCCTTCAACACCATCATCCCGGCTCTGCTGCAGGACAAGCTCTCCCAGCTGAGCGTGCCTGACTCCACCTGCAGGTGGATCACCGACTTCCTGTCTGACAGGAGGCAGCACGTGAAGCTAGGAAAGCACGTGTCTGACTCCCAGACCATCAGCACTGGATCCCCGCAAGGCTGCGTTCTTTCTCCTCTGCTCTTCTCCCTGTACACCAACACCTGCACCTCCAGCCATCAGTCTGTCAAGCTCCTGAAGTTTGCAGACGACACCACTCTCATTGGACTCATCTCTGATGGCGATGAGTCTGCCTACAGGTGGGAGACTGAGCGTCTGGTGACCTGGTGCAGGCAGAACAACCTAGAGCTAAACGCTCTGAAGACAGTGGAAATGATAGTGGACTTCAGGAAGAGCCCAGCCCCACCCACCCCCATCACCCTGTGTGACTCCCCCGTGGCTACCGTGGAGCATTTTCGCTTCTTGGGAACCACCATCACACAGGATCTCAAATGGGAGCTAAACATCAGCTCCCTCATCAAAAAAGCTCAGCAGAGGATGTATTTCCTGAGGCAATTGAAGAAGTTCAACCTGCCAAGGACTATGATGGTGAACTTCTACACCTCCATCATTGAGTCCATCCTCACCTCCTCCATCACCATCTGGTACGCTGCTGCCACGGAGAGGGACAATAACAGACTGCAGCGTATCATCCACTCTGCTGAGAAGGTGATTGGCTGCAATCTTCCGTCCCTCCAGGACCTGTACGCCTCAAGGACTCTGAGGCGTGCAGGGAAGATTGTAGCTGACTCCTCCCACCCTGGACACAAACTCTTTGAGACACTCCCCTCTGGCAGGAGGCTGCGGTCCTTCAGGACCAAAACCTCTCGCCACAAAAATAGCTTCTTCCCATCTGCTATTAGCCTCATCAACAAGGCTAGAGAGCCCCACTGTTGCTGATCAATTGCACCAATCACCAGAAAAAATTCCTTGTATGTGAAAACATACTTGGCAATAAAACTGATTCTGATTCTGATTCTGATTCTGATTCTGATAAACTACATTTCTGACGTCTTCCTTGAAGCTCTGTCTGATGGGAGCACCTTTGTCAGAGAATGTGTTTTCTATAAAGAGTTTGTTTATAAATTTGGGGTTGTTTGAGCGTGGTTTTTCTTGTTTTCCCATTGCCGTGTGTACCAGAATGTCCTTCAGATTCTTGTTTCTCCTGTAGGCAGTGATCATCTTAAAATCTCCCAGTTCCTGGATTTGGTTTTGTGCCTGTTGAAAATGGGTTTTCAAAACAGAGTTTAGTTGTGCCACATGAGGTGAGTAAGTAATTACAAAAGGTATGAGCGAGCGGCATGTTATTTTTCCTGCCAGTGTATTCCCCGGATGATTCAAACAGTCTCTTCACCTCACTCTTAATGGCTCTGAGAAACCTGGCTGAATAACCTCTCGGCCTCAGAGCTGCAAATAGAGTATTGGTGGCAGTCTCTACATCCTGTTTATGGGTGCAGATTCTGTGAAATCTGATGAGTTGTGATTTTATGAGACCTTTATATGTATGACGGGGATGAAAGCTGGTCTTATGGAGCAAAGCATGCCTGTCTGTATCCTTAAAGTATACTCTGGTGGCTATGCCTTTTGTACTCTGATTAACATTACAGAAGAAGGCTTGTGTATCTAGGAATTCCACTTGGTGTGGTTGGATGTTGTGCTTAAGGGAGATTTTAGGATGGTGGCTGTTTAAAATTGCCATAAAATCATTCAAATCTGCCAACGAATGTGGCCATATTCCAAAAATATCATCCAGATATCTTAAATAGAGAGCTGGTGTTTTACTGCATTTTTGGAACACAGACCTCTCCCAATCTGCCATATAGATGTCCGCATACGCAGGTGAGTATTTACGGCCCATGGCGCATCCAGAGACCTGCAGGAAATACTTGCCATTGAATTCAAAATCATTCCTTTCTAATGTAAGTTTTAACAGGTCCAGGATGAAGTCATCGGGACGAGAGGGATCAGGATTCCTGTTAAAACATTCAGACACCGCTTTCAGGCCCAGTGTTGTATCTATGTTAGTACACAAGGAGTCCACATCAATGGAAAAAATATACGCATTAACACATGTTCGTATATTTTTCAATTTATTTACAAAATGATATGTATCCTTGACATAACTCGGATGTTGCTGTGACAGTGGGTTCAGGAAGAAATCGATATACTCCGTGATGTTGTATGTCTCCGAGCCACAGTGGCTGACAATGGGTCTGCCACTGGGGATGACATTTGGAACTGGCCACGACGCAGAAGGTTTGTGGATTTTAGGCAGCAGGTAGAATAGGCGTGGGCGAGGATTATCAGGGCCCATAAGGTAAGTTTTTTGTTTATTGTTTATGAATTTGTTTCTATATAACTGTTCTACTTTCTCTCTGACAATGGTCTGGGTTTCTGGCTGGAGTAAATATTGCAGTGGTTTGTAATAATGAGTGTCACTGAGTTGTCTGTCTGCTTCCTGTAAATAGTGAATTTTATCCTGTATACAGATTTGGCCTCCTTTGTCTGCGCCTTTAATGATGATGTCCGGGTTATTGGCGAGACTGGCGAGCGCTCCTCTCTCCGCCTGGCTGATGTTTTGCCTGCTGGAATGGCGCGGCTTGAACTGGCGGAAAGCTGCTATGTCCTCCTTGATGAGGTTCTGAATCGGAGATGACACTGCCTCCAATTTCGGTTCCCAGTGTGATAATGTAATAAAAGGTACGGCTTCCTGTTGTTTATTGTAATCAAAATAGTCTAATAATTTGAAACGGCGGTGATACAGGTGGAGGTCTTTGCGTATTTCTAGTGGAGTTGGTGGTTTGGGCGTAGGTATGAAAGTCAGTCCTTTTTCCAGTATTTCAATTTCTGCTCTATTTAGGGAGAAAGACTGGCTTAAGTTGACTATATTTGATGAAGAGGGGAGTGCATTGGCAGCATGTTTAACTTAGACAGCCAGTGTTTGAGGATCTTATCTGCCGTCTCCTTTGTCCAATGAATTGGATCATTGGGGTTAACTGTAAAATCTGGTCTGTCAATGCGGGTTAAGAAGTTATATTTCAGCCTGATTTTTTGGTTCATTTCAGAAATTAATACCTGTTGGTTTTCTGGTATTTTGTTAGAGTAATGAATGATGGGGACGTGGATGATGGCCATCGGGAAAGCCGTTGTTGTCACGGCAACCAGCTGTTGCAGTTGTTTGCACGAGGTGGGTGTGGTTTGTTCCCTCAGGCAGTTATTGAGTCCGACTGACAGAATAACATGCTCCACCTGTGGTTGGATACTCAGTTTTTTGAGCAGGTGTGTCACGTGTGAGCAGGTGGCACCGGGATAGCTGTCCACTTGGACCCGCTCGTCGGTGAAGACTGGGATTCTGGCCAGATTGGAGTCGCCAATTATTAAAATTGGTTTTCTGACCGTCAATCGCCAGTCCTGATTTTTGTAGATGGTATGCTGGTGGACTGTCGGCTCTGTGCGCTCCGGTCTGGCTCGTGTGCGAGCGGCGGTACGCTGGGGTTTGGGCACCGGGCTGGAGTCAGACTGAGGAGTATTAGTGTCATTTTGACTTTCAGTTGTGTCCTCTGTCATCATGTTTTTCTCTCCATCCTGTGCCCCCGCCATCACCGTGTTCACCCCTCGCACCGGTTCAGACTCAGCGAGCGCACCTTGAGTGACGTCATCCAGTGCGCCGTGTGTTGCAGAGGTCAGAGAGATTGTCTCGGCCACGGACACAGCCACGTTCGAAAGTTGGGGACCAATTGGTAAGTTATTTACCGAGTCTTCCTCACAAACCAGTTCAAAATTTATTTTGGGGATATTGTCTTGATTTGTGTTATTAGGATATTGCTCTGTGATCTCGTTTGGTGGGGGTGTTTTCTCCGTTACAGGCTGTGAAGCAAGTAACGGTGCGTCAGCGTGGCACGGATACACTTGGGCCGTTGTTTGTCTGTGCGCCTGGCGTGGTACCGTCGGCTCCTGGGCAGGAGGGGGCGCAGGAGCTAGAATGGTGTGCGGCTCCTTAGCCGTAGTGGCGGAGCTCCCCCTCGTGTTTGGTTCGGCCTGGCTCGGCTCAGATGGACCAGGGAGCCCCAAGTTTCCCGGTTGCGCTGCTTCTTAGGACGGTAATTAATACTTTATTTCAAAAAAGAGGAAATATGTCCTTTATTTTTTGGAACACCTTGTAATAATTGACTATTTCTTTAATCCCATCTATAGGAGAAGTGCTGACTGACCTGGCTCTGGCAGGGTTAGGTTAGGGGACAATGCTCTTTTAAAATAAGATAAATAAAGTTTTCTTTAAAAAAAATTAGAGAGCAGCTCTGGCAACAGGTATCTGCAACGTCATTTTCATATTTACTTCTCCTTAAGGGTTCTTATAACTCCTATAATAATAAAATGAAACAGAGACAAAATTAAAATGATTGAAATTGTAGAGAAAAGGGGGAGAGCCAAATAAAGGGTTAAAAACATAATAAAAAATCACTTAAAGTGGGTGTATCAGGGTTACAACCTCACAGGGTTGAGAGATCTTAGGGTTAGGCACCCACCCCTGTATGGTTGAGGTTAGGGGAGGGGCCATGTACAGGTTAAAATTAATAAATAAATAAACAAAAAAGACGGTTGATGTTAGGCACCCTCCCTTAGATGGTTATGTTTAGGAAAAGGTTCTGGAAAATAATAGAAAAAAAAAAAAAAAAAAGGTTGGGTTATTGTACAGAAGTGATTGGTGCATATCACCAGGGAAAATTAAACCACGCCAATGAACACAATACCCAATTAATATGTAGCTTACATAAGGAGAGATGTTTTGTGAATTTATGAGGGAGAGAATGGATAAGAACAATGAATTGGTATTTATTAATAAGTTGTTGCTTTTAAAACATATTATATAGCTCTAGTTCCTAAGTTATTTTTATAGTTTTTTAAAATTCTTTTTATAAAAACGAGATATCTTAAACCATCTTTTACTATAAAATTCATATGAAAAATATAATGTGTAAAAGAGAGTTTGTTTTTATAATTAATAAATAGTAGTTTTTAAAGAGGATATTTATAATGTTTTAGTAAAAAGCATTAGTTTCTAAAGACTTTTCATAAAAAGAAACTTAACTTTAGTTTCCAATGTGTTTATCCATTCTCTTTCTTTTCTTTTTCTGAAGGATCTCGACCAGTTTGTTATTTTCTAGTCCCAGAAAGATGTAATTGTTGGGACCATGATTTCTGAGATGATTATAAAGAATAGTAGAGTTTTCTGTTTTATTGAGTTGATATGTATGCTGATAGATCCTGGTTTTTAAGCTGTTGCCTGTCTCTCCTATGTATATTTTTTTACAGATGGTGCACTGGATCGCATAAACTACATTTCTGACGTCTTCCTTGAAGCTCTGTCTGATGGGAGCACCTTTGTCAGAGAATGTGTTTTCTATAAAGAGTTTGTTTATAAATTTGGGGTTGTTTGAGCGTGGTTTTTCTTGTTTTCCCATTGCCGTGTGTACCAGAATGTCCTTCAGATTCTTGTTTCTCCTGTAGGCAGTGATCATCTTAAAATCTCCCAGTTCCTGGATTTGGTTTTGTGCCTGTTGAAAATGGGTTTTCAAAACAGAGTTTAGTTGTGCCACATGAGGTGAGTAAGTAATTACAAAAGGTATGAGCGAGCGGCATGTTATTTTTCCTGCCAGTGTATTCCCCGGATGATTCAAACAGTCTCTTCACCTCACTCTTAATGGCTCTGAGAAACCTGGCTGAATAACCTCTCGGCCTCAGAGCTGCAAATAGAGTATTGGTGGCAGTCTCTACATCCTGTTTATGGGTGCAGATTCTGTGAAATCTGATGAGTTGTGATTTTATGAGACCTTTATATGTATGACGGGGATGAAAGCTGGTCTTATGGAGCAAAGCATGCCTGTCTGTATCCTTAAAGTATACTCTGGTGGCTATGCCTTTTGTACTCTGATTAACATTACAGAAGAAGGCTTGTGTATCTAGGAATTCCACTTGGTGTGGTTGGATGTTGTGCTTAAGGGAGATTTTAGGATGGTGGCTGTTTAAAATTGCCATAAAATCATTCAAATCTGCCAACGAATGTGGCCATATTCCAAAAATATCATCCAGATATCTTAAATAGAGAGCTGGTGTTTTACTGCATTTTTGGAACACAGACCTCTCCCAATCTGCCATATAGATGTCCGCATACGCAGGTGAGTATTTACGGCCCATGGCGCATCCAGAGACCTGCAGGAAATACTTGCCATTGAATTCAAAATCATTCCTTTCTAATGTAAGTTTTAACAGGTCCAGGATGAAGTCATCGGGACGAGAGGGATCGGGATTCCTGTTAAAACATTCAGACACCGCTTTCAGGCCCAGTGTTGTATCTATGTTAGTACACAAGGAGTCCACATCAATGGAAAAAATATACGCATTAACACATGTTCGTATATTTTTCAATTTATTTACAAAATGATATGTATCCTTGACATAACTCGGATGTTGCTGTGACAGTGGGTTCAGGAAGAAATCGATATACTCCGTGATGTTGTATGTCTCCGAGCCACAGTGGCTGACAATGGGTCTGCCACTGGGGATGACATTTGGAACTGGCCACGACGCAGAAGGTTTGTGGATTTTAGGCAGCAGGTAGAATAGGCGTGGGCGAGGATTATCAGGGCCCATAAGGTAAGTTTTTTGTTTATTGTTTATGAATTTGTTTCTATAT
This sequence comes from Trachinotus anak, assembly GCF_046630095.1. Taxonomy (NCBI): domain Eukaryota; kingdom Metazoa; phylum Chordata; class Actinopteri; order Carangiformes; family Carangidae; genus Trachinotus; species Trachinotus anak. The sequence goes on from NW_027273892.1 coordinate 113,579, forward strand.
AACTGTTCTACTTTCTCTCTGACAATGGTCTGGGTTTCTGGCTGGAGTAAATATTGCAGTGGTTTGTAATAATGAGTGTCACTGAGTTGTCTGTCTGCTTCCTGTAAATAGTGAATTTTATCCTGTATACAGATTTGGCCTCCTTTGTCTGCGCCTTTAATGATGATGTCCGGGTTATTGGCGAGACTGGCGAGCGCTCCTCTCTCCGCCTGGCTGATGTTTTGCCTGCTGGAATGGCGCGGCTTGAACTGGCGGAAAGCTGCTATGTCCTCCTTGATGAGGTTCTGAATCGGAGATGACACTGCCTCCAATTTCGGTTCCCAGTGTGATAATGTAATAAAAGGTACGGCTTCCTGTTGTTTATTGTAATCAAAATAGTCTAATAATTTGAAACGGCGGTGATACAGGTGGAGGCCTTTGCGTATTTCTAGTGGAGTTGGTGGTTTGGGCGTAGGTATGAAAGTCAGTCCTTTTTCCAGTATTTCAATTTCTGCTCTATTTAGGGAGAAAGACTGGCTTAAGTTGACTATATTTGATGAAGAGGGGAGTGCATTGGCAGCATGTTTAACTTAGACAGCCAGTGTTTGAGGATCTTATCTGCCGTCTCCTTTGTCCAATGAATTGGATCATTGGGGTTAACTGTAAAATCTGGTCTGTCAGTGCGGGTTAAGAAGTTATATTTCAGCCTGATTTTTTTGTTCATTTCAGAAATTAATACCTGTTGGTTTTCTGGTATTTTGTTAGAGTAATGAATGATGGGGACGTGGATGATGGCCATCGGGAAAGCCGTTGTTGTCACGGCAACCAGCTGTTGCAGTTGTTTGCACGAGGTGGGTGTGGTTTGTTCCCTCAGGCAGTTATTGAGTCCGACTGACAGAATAACATGCTCCACCTGTGGTTGGATACTCAGTTTTTTGAGCAGGTGTGTCACGTGTGAGCAGGTGGCACCGGGATAGCTGTCCACTTGGACCCGCTCGTCGGTGAAGACTGGGATTCTGGCCAGATTGGAGTCGCCAATTATTAAAATTGGTTTTCTGACCGTCAATCGCCAGTCCTGATTTTTGTAGATGGTATGCTGGTGGACTGTCGGCTCTGTGCGCTCCGGTCTGGCTCGTGTGCGAGCGGCGGTACGCTGGGGTTTGGGCACCGGGCTGGAGTCAGACTGAGGAGTATTAGTGTCATTTTGACTTTCAGTTGTGTCCTCTGTCATCATGTTTTTCTCTCCATCCTGTGCCCCCGCCATCACCGTGTTCACCCCTCGCACCGGTTCAGACTCAGCGAGCGCACCTTGAGTGACGTCATCCAGTGCGCCGTGTGTTGCAGAGGTCAGAGAGATTGTCTCGGCCACGGACACAGCCACGTTCGAAAGTTGGGGACCAATTGGTAAGTTATTTACCGAGTCTTCCTCACAAACCAGTTCAAAATTTATTTTGGGGATATTGTCTTGATTTGTGTTATTAGGATATTGCTCTGTGATCTCGTTTGGTGGGGGTGTTTTCTCCGTTACAGGCTGTGAAGCAAGTAACGGTGCGTCAGCGTGGCACGGATACACTTGGGCCGTTGTTTGTCTGTGCGCCTGGCGTGGTACCGTCGGCTCCTGGGCAGGAGGGGGCGCAGGAGCTAGAATGGTGTGCGGCTCCTTAGCCGTAGTGGCGGAGCTCCCCCTCGTGTTTGGTTCGGCCTGGCTCGGCTCAGATGGACCAGGGAGCCCCAAGTTTCCCGGTTGCGCTGCTTCTTAGGACGGTAATTAATACTTTATTTCAAAAAAGAGGAAATATGTCCTTTATTTTTTGGAACACCTTGTAATAATTGACTATTTCTTTAATCCCATCTATAGGAGAAGTGCTGACTGACCTGGCTCTGGCAGGGTTAGGTTAGGGGACAATGCTCTTTTAAAATAAGATAAATAAAGTTTTCTTTAAAAAAAATTAGAGAGCAGCTCTGGCAACAGGTATCTGCAACGTCATTTTCATATTTACTTCTCCTTAAGGGTTCTTATAACTCCTATAATAATAAAATGAAACAGAGACAAAATTAAAATGATTGAAATTGTAGAGAAAAGGGGGAGAGCCAAATAAAGGGTTAAAAACATAATAAAAAATCACTTAAAGTGGGTGTATCAGGGTTACAACCTCACAGGGTTGAGAGATCTTAGGGTTAGGCACCCACCCCTGTATGGTTGAGGTTAGGGGAGGGGCCATGTACAGGTTAAAATTAATAAATAAATAAACAAAAAAGACGGTTGATGTTAGGCACCCTCCCTTAGATGGTTATGTTTAGGAAAAGGTTCTGGAAAATAATAGAAAAAAAAAAAAAAAAAAGGTTGGGTTATTGTACAGAAGTGATTGGTGCATATCACCAGGGAAAATTAAACCACGCCAATGAACACAATACCCAATTAATATGTAGCTTACATAAGGAGAGATGTTTTGTGAATTTATGAGGGAGAGAATGGATAAGAACAATGAATTGGTATTTATTAATAAGTTGTTGCTTTTAAAACATATTATATAGCTCTAGTTCCTAAGTTATTTTTATAGTTTTTTAAAATTCTTTTTATAAAAACGAGATATCTTAAACCATCTTTTACTATAAAATTCATATGAAAAATATAATGTGTAAAAGAGAGTTTGTTTTTATAATTAATAAATAGTAGTTTTTAAAGAGGATATTTATAATGTTTTAGTAAAAAGCATTAGTTTCTAAAGACTTTTCATAAAAAGAAACTTAACTTTAGTTTCCAATGTGTTTATCCATTCTCTTTCTTTTCTTTTTCTGAAGGATCTCGACCAGTTGTTGTTATTTTCTAGTCCCAGAAAGATGTAATTGTTGGGACCATGATTTCTGAGATGATTATAAAGAATAGTAGAGTTTTCTGTTTTATTGAGTTGATATGTATGCTGATAGATCCTGGTTTTTAAGCTGTTGCCTGTCTCTCCTATGTATATTTTTTTACAGATGGTGCACTGGATCGCATAAACTACATTTCTGACGTCTTCCTTGAAGCTCTGTCTGATGGGAGCACCTTTGTCAGAGAATGTGTTTTCTATAAAGAGTTTGTTTATAAATTTGGGGTTGTTTGAGCGTGGTTTTTCTTGTTTTCCCATTGCCGTGTGTACCAGAATGTCCTTCAGATTCTTGTTTCTCCTGTAGGCAGTGATCATCTTAAAATCTCCCAGTTCCTGGATTTGGTTTTGTGCCTGTTGAAAATGGGTTTTCAAAACAGAGTTTAGTTGTGCCACATGAGGTGAGTAAGTAATTACAAAAGGTATGAGCGAGCGGCATGTTATTTTTCCTGCCAGTGTATTCCCCGGATGATTCAAACAGTCTCTTCACCTCACTCTTAATGGCTCTGAGAAACCTGGCTGAATAACCTCTCGGCCTCAGAGCTGCAAATAGAGTATTGGTGGCAGTCTCTACATCCTGTTTATGGGTGCAGATTCTGTGAAATCTGATGAGTTGTGATTTTATGAGACCTTTATATGTATGACGGGGATGAAAGCTGGTCTTATGGAGCAAAGCATGCCTGTCTGTATCCTTAAAGTATACTCTGGTGGCTATGCCTTTTGTACTCTGATTAACATTACAGAAGAAGGCTTGTGTATCTAGGAATTCCACTTGGTGTGGTTGGATGTTGTGCTTAAGGGAGATTTTAGGATGGTGGCTGTTTAAAATTGCCATAAAATCATTCAAATCTGCCAACGAATGTGGCCATATTCCAAAAATATCATCCAGATATCTTAAATAGAGAGCTGGTGTTTTACTGCATTTTTGGAACACAGACCTCTCCCAATCTGCCATATAGATGTCCGCATACGCAGGTGAGTATTTACGGCCCATGGCGCATCCAGAGACCTGCAGGAAATACTTGCCATTGAATTCAAAATCATTCCTTTCTAATGTAAGTTTTAACAGGTCCAGGATGAAGTCATCGGGACGAGAGGGATCAGGATTCCTGTTAAAACATTCAGACACCGCTTTCAGGCCCAGTGTTGTATCTATGTTAGTACACAAGGAGTCCACATCAATGGAAAAAATATACGCATTAACACATGTTCGTATATTTTTCAATTTATTTACAAAATGATATGTATCCTTGACATAACTCGGATGTTGCTGTGACAGTGGGTTCAGGAAGAAATCGATATACTCCGTGATGTTGTATGTCTCCGAGCCACAGTGGCTGACAATGGGTCTGCCACTGGGGATGACATTTGGAACTGGCCACGACGCAGAAGGTTTGTGGATTTTAGGCAGCAGGTAGAATAGGCGTGGGCGAGGATTATCAGGGCCCATAAGGTAAGTTTTTTGTTTATTGTTTATGAATTTGTTTCTATATAACTGTTCTACTTTCTCTCTGACAATGGTCTGGGTTTCTGGCTGGAGTAAATATTGCAGTGGTTTGTAATAATGAGTGTCACTGAGTTGTCTGTCTGCTTCCTGTAAATAGTGAATTTTATCCTGTATACAGATTTGGCCTCCTTTGTCTGCGCCTTTAATGATGATGTCCGGGTTATTGGCGAGACTGGCGAGCGCTCCTCTCTCCGCCTGGCTGATGTTTTGCCTGCTGGAATGGCGCGGCTTGAACTGGCGGAAAGCTGCTATGTCCTCCTTGATGAGGTTCTGAATCGGAGATGACACTGCCTCCAATTTCGGTTCCCAGTGTGATAATGTAATAAAAGGTACGGCTTCCTGTTGTTTATTGTAATCAAAATAGTCTAATAATTTGAAACGGCGGTGATACAGGTGGAGGTCTTTGCGTATTTCTAGTGGAGTTGGTGGTTTGGGCGTAGGTATGAAAGTCAGTCCTTTTTCCAGTATTTCAATTTCTGCTCTATTTAGGGAGAAAGACTGGCTTAAGTTGACTATATTTGATGAAGAGGGGAGTGCATTGGCAGCATGTTTAACTTAGACAGCCAGTGTTTGAGGATCTTATCTGCCGTCTCCTTTGTCCAATGAATTGGATCATTGGGGTTAACTGTAAAATCTGGTCTGTCAATGCGGGTTAAGAAGTTATATTTCAGCCTGATTTTTTGGTTCATTTCAGAAATTAATACCTGTTGGTTTTCTGGTATTTTGTTAGAGTAATGAATGATGGGGACGTGGATGATGGCCATCGGGAAAGCCGTTGTTGTCACGGCAACCAGCTGTTGCAGTTGTTTGCACGAGGTGGGTGTGGTTTGTTCCCTCAGGCAGTTATTGAGTCCGACTGACAGAATAACATGCTCCACCTGTGGTTGGATACTCAGTTTTTTGAGCAGGTGTGTCACGTGTGAGCAGGTGGCACCGGGATAGCTGTCCACTTGGACCCGCTCGTCGGTGAAGACTGGGATTCTGGCCAGATTGGAGTCGCCAATTATTAAAATTGGTTTTCTGACCGTCAATCGCCAGTCCTGATTTTTGTAGATGGTATGCTGGTGGACTGTCGGCTCTGTGCGCTCCGGTCTGGCTCGTGTGCGAGCGGCGGTACGCTGGGGTTTGGGCACCGGGCTGGAGTCAGACTGAGGAGTATTAGTGTCATTTTGACTTTCAGTTGTGTCCTCTGTCATCATGTTTTTCTCTCCATCCTGTGCCCCCGCCATCACCGTGTTCACCCCTCGCACCGGTTCAGACTCAGCGAGCGCACCTTGAGTGACGTCATCCAGTGCGCCGTGTGTTGCAGAGGTCAGAGAGATTGTCTCGGCCACGGACACAGCCACGTTCGAAAGTTGGGGACCAATTGGTAAGTTATTTACCGAGTCTTCCTCACAAACCAGTTCAAAATTTATTTTGGGGATATTGTCTTGATTTGTGTTATTAGGATATTGCTCTGTGATCTCGTTTGGTGGGGGTGTTTTCTCCGTTACAGGCTGTGAAGCAAGTAACGGTGCGTCAGCGTGGCACGGATACACTTGGGCCGTTGTTTGTCTGTGCGCCTGGCGTGGTACCGTCGGCTCCTGGGCAGGAGGGGGCGCAGGAGCTAGAATGGTGTGCGGCTCCTTAGCCGTAGTGGCGGAGCTCCCCCTCGTGTTTGGTTCGGCCTGGCTCGGCTCAGATGGACCAGGGAGCCCCAAGTTTCCCGGTTGCGCTGCTTCTTAGGACGGTAATTAATACTTTATTTCAAAAAAGAGGAAATATGTCCTTTATTTTTTGGAACACCTTGTAATAATTGACTATTTCTTTAATCCCATCTATAGGAGAAGTGCTGACTGACCTGGCTCTGGCAGGGTTAGGTTAGGGGACAATGCTCTTTTAAAATAAGATAAATAAAGTTTTCTTTAAAAAAAATTAGAGAGCAGCTCTGGCAACAGGTATCTGCAACGTCATTTTCATATTTACTTCTCCTTAAGGGTTCTTATAACTCCTATAATAATAAAATGAAACAGAGACAAAATTAAAATGATTGAAATTGTAGAGAAAAGGGGGAGAGCCAAATAAAGGGTTAAAAACATAATAAAAAATCACTTAAAGTGGGTGTATCAGGGTTACAACCTCACAGGGTTGAGAGATCTTAGGGTTAGGCACCCACCCCTGTATGGTTGAGGTTAGGGGAGGGGCCATGTACAGGTTAAAATTAATAAATAAATAAACAAAAAAGACGGTTGATGTTAGGCACCCTCCCTTAGATGGTTATGTTTAGGAAAAGGTTCTGGAAAATAATAGAAAAAAAAAAAAAAAAAAAGGTTGGGTTATTGTACAGAAGTGATTGGTGCATATCACCAGGGAAAATTAAACCACGCCAATGAACACAATACCCAATTAATATGTAGCTTACATAAGGAGAGATGTTTTGTGAATTTATGAGGGAGAGAATGGATAAGAACAATGAATTGGTATTTATTAATAAGTTGTTGCTTTTAAAACATATTATATAGCTCTAGTTCCTAAGTTATTTTTATAGTTTTTTAAAATTCTTTTTATAAAAACGAGATATCTTAAACCATCTTTTACTATAAAATTCATATGAAAAATATAATGTGTAAAAGAGAGTTTGTTTTTATAATTAATAAATAGTAGTTTTTAAAGAGGATATTTATAATGTTTTAGTAAAAAGCATTAGTTTCTAAAGACTTTTCATAAAAAGAAACTTAACTTATTGTTTTTCATTAAGTCCTTTTGGATTGATAGTTTCCAATGTGTTTATCCATTCTCTTTCTTTTCTTTTTCTGAAGGATCTCGACCAGTTGTTGTTATTTTCTAGTCCCAGAAAGATGTAATTGTTGGGACCATGATTTCTGAGATGATTATAAAGAATAGTAGAGTTTTCTGTTTTATTGAGTTGATATGTATGCTGATAGATCCTGGTTTTTAAGCTGTTGCCTGTCTCTCCTATGTATATTTTTTTAACAGATGGTGCACTGGATCGCATGCACTGAACCCCCCCACTCCATTAACGACTTCCGTCTGGCCAACGATCTGAATGAGTTCTACTGCCGCTTTGAAAGACAGTGGGACAAGCCTGACACTAACCTCCACATCAGAGCCACATCAGAACCCCCCTCCTCCTCCTCTACCAAAGGAACGTCTCTCTCTATCCTGGAGAGAGATGTCAACAGGCTTTTTAAGAAGCAGAACCCCCGCAAAGCAGCCGGTCCTGACTCTGTCTCTCCATCATCCCTGAAGCACTGTGCTGATCAGCTGTCTCCAGTGTTCACAGACATCTTCAACACCTCACTGGAGACCTGCCACGTGCCAGCCTGCTTCAAATCCTCCACCATCATCCCTGTCCCCAGAAAACCAAGGCCCACAGGACTAAATGACTATAGACCCATTGCCCTGACCTCTGTGGTCATGAAATCATTTGAGCGTCTTGTCCTGTCCCACCTCAAATCCATCACTGACCCACTCCTGGACCCCCTGCAGTTCGCCTACAGAGCCAACAGGTCCGTAGACGACGCCGTCAACATGGCTCTCCACTTCATCCTCCAGCACCTGGACTCCTCAGGGACCTATGCCAGGATCCTGTTTGTGGACTTCAGCTCTGCCTTCAACACCATCATCCCGGCTCTGCTGCAGGACAAGCTCTCCCAGCTGAGCGTGCCTGACTCCACCTGCAGGTGGATCACCGACTTCCTGTCTGACAGGAGGCAGCACGTGAAGCTAGGAAAGCACGTGTCTGACTCCCAGACCATCAGCACTGGATCCCCGCAAGGCTGCGTTCTTTCTCCTCTGCTCTTCTCCCTGTACACCAACACCTGCACCTCCAGCCATCAGTCTGTCAAGCTCCTGAAGTTTGCAGACGACACCACTCTCATTGGACTCATCTCTGATGGCGATGAGTCTGCCTACAGGTGGGAGACTGAGCGTCTGGTGACCTGGTGCAGGCAGAACAACCTAGAGCTAAACGCTCTGAAGACAGTGGAAATGATAGTGGACTTCAGGAAGAGCCCAGCCCCACCCACCCCCATCACCCTGTGTGACTCCCCCGTGGCTACCGTGGAGCATTTTCGCTTCTTGGGAACCACCATCACACAGGATCTCAAATGGGAGCTAAACATCAGCTCCCTCATCAAAAAAGCTCAGCAGAGGATGTATTTCCTGAGGCAATTGAAGAAGTTCAACCTGCCAAGGACTATGATGGTGAACTTCTACACCTCCATCATTGAGTCCATCCTCACCTCCTCCATCACCATCTGGTACGCTGCTGCCACGGAGAGGGACAATAACAGACTGCAGCGTATCATCCACTCTGCTGAGAAGGTGATTGGCTGCAATCTTCCGTCCCTCCAGGACCTGTACGCCTCAAGGACTCTGAGGCGTGCAGGGAAGATTGTAGCTGACTCCTCCCACCCTGGACACAAACTCTTTGAGACACTCCCCTCTGGCAGGAGGCTGCGGTCCTTCAGGACCAAAACCTCTCGCCACAAAAATAGCTTCTTCCCATCTGCTATTAGCCTCATCAACAAGGCTAGAGAGCCCCACTGTTGCTGATCAATTGCACCAATCACCAGAAAAAATTCCTTGTATGTGAAAACATACTTGGCAATAAAACTGATTCTGATTCTGATTCTGATTCTGATTCTGATAAACTACATTTCTGACGTCTTCCTTGAAGCTCTGTCTGATGGGAGCACCTTTGTCAGAGAATGTGTTTTCTATAAAGAGTTTGTTTATAAATTTGGGGTTGTTTGAGCGTGGTTTTTCTTGTTTTCCCATTGCCGTGTGTACCAGAATGTCCTTCAGATTCTTGTTTCTCCTGTAGGCAGTGATCATCTTAAAATCTCCCAGTTCCTGGATTTGGTTTTGTGCCTGTTGAAAATGGGTTTTCAAAACAGAGTTTAGTTGTGCCACATGAGGTGAGTAAGTAATTACAAAAGGTATGAGCGAGCGGCATGTTATTTTTCCTGCCAGTGTATTCCCCGGATGATTCAAACAGTCTCTTCACCTCACTCTTAATGGCTCTGAGAAACCTGGCTGAATAACCTCTCGGCCTCAGAGCTGCAAATAGAGTATTGGTGGCAGTCTCTACATCCTGTTTATGGGTGCAGATTCTGTGAAATCTGATGAGTTGTGATTTTATGAGACCTTTATATGTATGACGGGGATGAAAGCTGGTCTTATGGAGCAAAGCATGCCTGTCTGTATCCTTAAAGTATACTCTGGTGGCTATGCCTTTTGTACTCTGATTAACATTACAGAAGAAGGCTTGTGTATCTAGGAATTCCACTTGGTGTGGTTGGATGTTGTGCTTAAGGGAGATTTTAGGATGGTGGCTGTTTAAAATTGCCATAAAATCATTCAAATCTGCCAACGAATGTGGCCATATTCCAAAAATATCATCCAGATATCTTAAATAGAGAGCTGGTGTTTTACTGCATTTTTGGAACACAGACCTCTCCCAATCTGCCATATAGATGTCCGCATACGCAGGTGAGTATTTACGGCCCATGGCGCATCCAGAGACCTGCAGGAAATACTTGCCATTGAATTCAAAATCATTCCTTTCTAATGTAAGTTTTAACAGGTCCAGGATGAAGTCATCGGGACGAGAGGGATCAGGATTCCTGTTAAAACATTCAGACACCGCTTTCAGGCCCAGTGTTGTATCTATGTTAGTACACAAGGAGTCCACATCAATGGAAAAAATATACGCATTAACACATGTTCGTATATTTTTCAATTTATTTACAAAATGATATGTATCCTTGACATAACTCGGATGTTGCTGTGACAGTGGGTTCAGGAAGAAATCGATATACTCCGTGATGTTGTATGTCTCCGAGCCACAGTGGCTGACAATGGGTCTGCCACTGGGGATGACATTTGGAACTGGCCACGACGCAGAAGGTTTGTGGATTTTAGGCAGCAGGTAGAATAGGCGTGGGCGAGGATTATCAGGGCCCATAAGGTAAGTTTTTTGTTTATTGTTTATGAATTTGTTTCTATATAACTGTTCTACTTTCTCTCTGACAATGGTCTGGGTTTCTGGCTGGAGTAAATATTGCAGTGGTTTGTAATAATGAGTGTCACTGAGTTGTCTGTCTGCTTCCTGTAAATAGTGAATTTTATCCTGTATACAGATTTGGCCTCCTTTGTCTGCGCCTTTAATGATGATGTCCGGGTTATTGGCGAGACTGGCGAGCGCTCCTCTCTCCGCCTGGCTGATGTTTTGCCTGCTGGAATGGCGCGGCTTGAACTGGCGGAAAGCTGCTATGTCCTCCTTGATGAGGTTCTGAATCGGAGATGACACTGCCTCCAATTTCGGTTCCCAGTGTGATAATGTAATAAAAGGTACGGCTTCCTGTTGTTTATTGTAATCAAAATAGTCTAATAATTTGAAACGGCGGTGATACAGGTGGAGGTCTTTGCGTATTTCTAGTGGAGTTGGTGGTTTGGGCGTAGGTATGAAAGTCAGTCCTTTTTCCAGTATTTCAATTTCTGCTCTATTTAGGGAGAAAGACTGGCTTAAGTTGACTATATTTGATGAAGAGGGGAGTGCATTGGCAGCATGTTTAACTTAGACAGCCAGTGTTTGAGGATCTTATCTGCCGTCTCCTTTGTCCAATGAATTGGATCATTGGGGTTAACTGTAAAATCTGGTCTGTCAATGCGGGTTAAGAAGTTATATTTCAGCCTGATTTTTTGGTTCATTTCAGAAATTAATACCTGTTGGTTTTCTGGTATTTTGTTAGAGTAATGAATGATGGGGACGTGGATGATGGCCATCGGGAAAGCCGTTGTTGTCACGGCAACCAGCTGTTGCAGTTGTTTGCACGAGGTGGGTGTGGTTTGTTCCCTCAGGCAGTTATTGAGTCCGACTGACAGAATAACATGCTCCACCTGTGGTTGGATACTCAGTTTTTTGAGCAGGTGTGTCACGTGTGAGCAGGTGGCACCGGGATAGCTGTCCACTTGGACCCGCTCGTCGGTGAAGACTGGGATTCTGGCCAGATTGGAGTCGCCAATTATTAAAATTGGTTTTCTGACCGTCAATCGCCAGTCCTGATTTTTGTAGATGGTATGCTGGTGGACTGTCGGCTCTGTGCGCTCCGGTCTGGCTCGTGTGCGAGCGGCGGTACGCTGGGGTTTGGGCACCGGGCTGGAGTCAGACTGAGGAGTATTAGTGTCATTTTGACTTTCAGTTGTGTCCTCTGTCATCATGTTTTTCTCTCCATCCTGTGCCCCCGCCATCACCGTGTTCACCCCTCGCACCGGTTCAGACTCAGCGAGCGCACCTTGAGTGACGTCATCCAGTGCGCCGTGTGTTGCAGAGGTCAGAGAGATTGTCTCGGCCACGGACACAGCCACGTTCGAAAGTTGGGGACCAATTGGTAAGTTATTTACCGAGTCTTCCTCACAAACCAGTTCAAAATTTATTTTGGGGATATTGTCTTGATTTGTGTTATTAGGATATTGCTCTGTGATCTCGTTTGGTGGGGGTGTTTTCTCCGTTACAGGCTGTGAAGCAAGTAACGGTGCGTCAGCGTGGCACGGATACACTTGGGCCGTTGTTTGTCTGTGCGCCTGGCGTGGTACCGTCGGCTCCTGGGCAGGAGGGGGCGCAGGAGCTAGAATGGTGTGCGGCTCCTTAGCCGTAGTGGCGGAGCTCCCCCTCGTGTTTGGTTCGGCCTGGCTCGGCTCAGATGGACCAGGGAGCCCCAAGTTTCCCGGTTGCGCTGCTTCTTAGGACGGTAATTAATACTTTATTTCAAAAAAGAGGAAATATGTCCTTTATTTTTTGGAACACCTTGTAATAATTGACTATTTCTTTAATCCCATCTATAGGAGAAGTGCTGACTGACCTGGCTCTGGCAGGGTTAGGTTAGGGGACAATGCTCTTTTAAAATAAGATAAATAAAGTTTTCTTTAAAAAAAATTAGAGAGCAGCTCTGGCAACAGGTATCTGCAACGTCATTTTCATATTTACTTCTCCTTAAGGGTTCTTATAACTCCTATAATAATAAAATGAAACAGAGACAAAATTAAAATGATTGAAATTGTAGAGAAAAGGGGGAGAGCCAAATAAAGGGTTAAAAACATAATAAAAAATCACTTAAAGTGGGTGTATCAGGGTTACAACCTCACAGGGTTGAGAGATCTTAGGGTTAGGCACCCACCCCTGTATGGTTGAGGTTAGGGGAGGGGCCATGTACAGGTTAAAATTAATAAATAAATAAACAAAAAAGACGGTTGATGTTAGGCACCCTCCCTTAGATGGTTATGTTTAGGAAAAGGTTCTGGAAAATAATAGAAAAAAAAAAAAAAAAAAGGTTGGGTTATTGTACAGAAGTGATTGGTGCATATCACCAGGGAAAATTAAACCACGCCAATGAACACAATACCCAATTAATATGTAGCTTACATAAGGAGAGATGTTTTGTGAATTTATGAGGGAGAGAATGGATAAGAACAATGAATTGGTATTTATTAATAAGTTGTTGCTTTTAAAACATATTATATAGCTCTAGTTCCTAAGTTATTTTTATAGTTTTTTAAAATTCTTTTTATAAAAACGAGATATCTTAAACCATCTTTTACTATAAAATTCATATGAAAAATATAATGTGTAAAAGAGAGTTTGTTTTTATAATTAATAAATAGTAGTTTTTAAAGAGGATATTTATAATGTTTTAGTAAAAAGCATTAGTTTCTAAAGACTTTTCATAAAAAGAAACTTAACTTTAGTTTCCAATGTGTTTATCCATTCTCTTTCTTTTCTTTTTCTGAAGGATCTCGACCAGTTGTTGTTATTTTCTAGTCCCAGAAAGATGTAATTGTTGGGACCATGATTTCTGAGATGATTATAAAGAATAGTAGAGTTTTCTGTTTTATTGAGTTGATATGTATGCTGATAGATCCTGGTTTTTAAGCTGTTGCCTGTCTCTCCTATGTATATTTTTTTACAGATGGTGCACTGGATCGCATAAACTACATTTCTGACGTCTTCCTTGAAGCTCTGTCTGATGGGAGCACCTTTGTCAGAGAATGTGTTTTCTATAAAGAGTTTGTTTATAAATTTGGGGTTGTTTGAGCGTGGTTTTTCTTGTTTTCCCATTGCCGTGTGTACCAGAATGTCCTTCAGATTCTTGTTTCTCCTGTAGGCAGTGATCATCTTAAAATCTCCCAGTTCCTGGATTTGGTTTTGTGCCTGTTGAAAATGGGTTTTCAAAACAGAGTTTAGTTGTGCCACATGAGGTGAGTAAGTAATTACAAAAGGTATGAGCGAGCGGCATGTTATTTTTCCTGCCAGTGTATTCCCCGGATGATTCAAACAGTCTCTTCACCTCACTCTTAATGGCTCTGAGAAACCTGGCTGAATAACCTCTCGGCCTCAGAGCTGCAAATAGAGTATTGGTGGCAGTCTCTACATCCTGTTTATGGGTGCAGATTCTGTGAAATCTGATGAGTTGTGATTTTATGAGACCTTTATATGTATGACGGGGATGAAAGCTGGTCTTATGGAGCAAAGCATGCCTGTCTGTATCCTTAAAGTATACTCTGGTGGCTATGCCTTTTGTACTCTGATTAACATTACAGAAGAAGGCTTGTGTATCTAGGAATTCCACTTGGTGTGGTTGGATGTTGTGCTTAAGGGAGATTTTAGGATGGTGGCTGTTTAAAATTGCCATAAAATCATTCAAATCTGCCAACGAATGTGGCCATATTCCAAAAATATCATCCAGATATCTTAAATAGAGAGCTGGTGTTTTACTGCATTTTTGGAACACAGACCTCTCCCAATCTGCCATATAGATGTCCGCATACGCAGGTGAGTATTTACGGCCCATGGCGCATCCAGAGACCTGCAGGAAATACTTGCCATTGAATTCAAAATCATTCCTTTCTAATGTAAGTTTTAACAGGTCCAGGATGAAGTCATCGGGACGAGAGGGATCAGGATTCCTGTTAAAACATTCAGACACCGCTTTCAGGCCCAGTGTTGTATCTATGTTAGTACACAAGGAGTCCACATCAATGGAAAAAATATACGCATTAACACATGTTCGTATATTTTTCAATTTATTTACAAAATGATATGTATCCTTGACATAACTCGGATGTTGCTGTGACAGTGGGTTCAGGAAGAAATCGATATACTCCGTGATGTTGTATGTCTCCGAGCCACAGTGGCTGACAATGGGTCTGCCACTGGGGATGACATTTGGAACTGGCCACGACGCAGAAGGTTTGTGGATTTTAGGCAGCAGGTAGAATAGGCGTGGGCGAGGATTATCAGGGCCCATAAGGTAAGTTTTTTGTTTATTGTTTATGAATTTGTTTCTATATAACTGTTCTACTTTCTCTCTGACAATGGTCTGGGTTTCTGGCTGGAGTAAATATTGCAGTGGTTTGTAATAATGAGTGTCACTGAGTTGTCTGTCTGCTTCCTGTAAATAGTGAATTTTATCCTGTATACAGATTTGGCCTCCTTTGTCTGCGCCTTTAATGATGATGTCCGGGTTATTGGCGAGACTGGCGAGCGCTCCTCTCTCCGCCTGGCTGATGTTTTGCCTGCTGGAATGGCGCGGCTTGAACTGGCGGAAAGCTGCTATGTCCTCCTTGATGAGGTTCTGAATCGGAGATGACACTGCCTCCAATTTCGGTTCCCAGTGTGATAATGTAATAAAAGGTACGGCTTCCTGTTGTTTATTGTAATCAAAATAGTCTAATAATTTGAAACGGCGGTGATACAGGTGGAGGTCTTTGCGTATTTCTAGTGGAGTTGGTGGTTTGGGCGTAGGTATGAAAGTCAGTCCTTTTTCCAGTATTTCAATTTCTGCTCTATTTAGGGAGAAAGACTGGCTTAAGTTGACTATATTTGATGAAGAGGGGAGTGCATTGGCAGCATGTTTAACTTAGACAGCCAGTGTTTGAGGATCTTATCTGCCGTCTCCTTTGTCCAATGAATTGGATCATTGGGGTTAACTGTAAAATCTGGTCTGTCAATGCGGGTTAAGAAGTTATATTTCAGCCTGATTTTTTGGTTCATTTCAGAAATTAATACCTGTTGGTTTTCTGGTATTTTGTTAGAGTAATGAATGATGGGGACGTGGATGATGGCCATCGGGAAAGCCGTTGTTGTCACGGCAACCAGCTGTTGCAGTTGTTTGCACGAGGTGGGTGTGGTTTGTTCCCTCAGGCAGTTATTGAGTCCGACTGACAGAATAACATGCTCCACCTGTGGTTGGATACTCAGTTTTTTGAGCAGGTGTGTCACGTGTGAGCAGGTGGCACCGGGATAGCTGTCCACTTGGACCCGCTCGTCGGTGAAGACTGGGATTCTGGCCAGATTGGAGTCGCCAATTATTAAAATTGGTTTTCTGACCGTCAATCGCCAGTCCTGATTTTTGTAGATGGTATGCTGGTGGACTGTCGGCTCTGTGCGCTCCGGTCTGGCTCGTGTGCGAGCGGCGGTACGCTGGGGTTTGGGCACCGGGCTGGAGTCAGACTGAGGAGTATTAGTGTCATTTTGACTTTCAGTTGTGTCCTCTGTCATCATGTTTTTCTCTCCATCCTGTGCCCCCGCCATCACCGTGTTCACCCCTCGCACCGGTTCAGACTCAGCGAGCGCACCTTGAGTGACGTCATCCAGTGCGCCGTGTGTTGCAGAGGTCAGAGAGATTGTCTCGGCCACGGACACAGCCACGTTCGAAAGTTGGGGACCAATTGGTAAGTTATTTACCGAGTCTTCCTCACAAACCAGTTCAAAATTTATTTTGGGGATATTGTCTTGATTTGTGTTATTAGGATATTGCTCTGTGATCTCGTTTGGTGGGGGTGTTTTCTCCGTTACAGGCTGTGAAGCAAGTAACGGTGCGTCAGCGTGGCACGGATACACTTGGGCCGTTGTTTGTCTGTGCGCCTGGCGTGGTACCGTCGGCTCCTGGGCAGGAGGGGGCGCAGGAGCTAGAATGGTGTGCGGCTCCTTAGCCGTAGTGGCGGAGCTCCCCCTCGTGTTTGGTTCGGCCTGGCTCGGCTCAGATGGACCAGGGAGCCCCAAGTTTCCCGGTTGCGCTGCTTCTTAGGACGGTAATTAATACTTTATTTCAAAAAAGAGGAAATATGTCCTTTATTTTTTGGAACACCTTGTAATAATTGACTATTTCTTTAATCCCATCTATAGGAGAAGTGCTGACTGACCTGGCTCTGGCAGGGTTAGGTTAGGGGACAATGCTCTTTTAAAATAAGATAAATAAAGTTTTCTTTAAAAAAAATTAGAGAGCAGCTCTGGCAACAGGTATCTGCAACGTCATTTTCATATTTACTTCTCCTTAAGGGTTCTTATAACTCCTATAATAATAAAATGAAACAGAGACAAAATTAAAATGATTGAAATTGTAGAGAAAAGGGGGAGAGCCAAATAAAGGGTTAAAAACATAATAAAAAATCACTTAAAGTGGGTGTATCAGGGTTACAACCTCACAGGGTTGAGAGATCTTAGGGTTAGGCACCCACCCCTGTATGGTTGAGGTTAGGGGAGGGGCCATGTACAGGTTAAAATTAATAAATAAATAAACAAAAAAGACGGTTGATGTTAGGCACCCTCCCTTAGATGGTTATGTTTAGGAAGAGGTTCTGGAAAATAATAGAAAAAAAAAAAAAAAAGGTTGGGTTATTGTACAGAAGTGATTGGTGCATATCACCAGGGTAAATTAAACCACGCCAATGAACACAATACCCAATTAATATGTAGCTTACATAAGGAGAGATGTTTTGTGAATTTATGAGGGAGAGAATGGATAAGAACAATGAATTGGTATTTATTAATAAGTTGTTGCTTTTAAAACATATTATATAGCTCTAGTTCCTAAGTTATTTTTATAGTTTTTTAAAATTCTTTTTATAAAAACGAGATATCTTAAACCATCTTTTACTATAAAATTCATATGAAAAATATAATGTGTAAAAGAGAGTTTGTTTTTATAATTAATAAATAGTAGTTTTTAAAGAGGATATTTATAATGTTTTAGTAAAAAGCATTAGTTTCTAAAGACTTTTCATAAAAAGAAACTTAACTTTAGTTTCCAATGTGTTTATCCATTCTCTTTCTTTTCTTTTTCTGAAGGATCTCGACCAGTTGTTGTTATTTTCTAGTCCCAGAAAGATGTAATTGTTGGGACCATGATTTCTGAGATGATTATAAAGAATAGTAGAGTTTTCTGTTTTATTGAGTTGATATGTATGCTGATAGATCCTGGTTTTTAAGCTGTTGCCTGTCTCTCCTATGTATATTTTTTTACAGATGGTGCACTGGATCGCATAAACTACATTTCTGACGTCTTCCTTGAAGCTCTGTCTGATGGGAGCACCTTTGTCAGAGAATGTGTTTTCTATAAAGAGTTTGTTTATAAATTTGGGGTTGTTTGAGCGTGGTTTTTCTTGTTTTCCCATTGCCGTGTGTACCAGAATGTCCTTCAGATTCTTGTTTCTCCTGTAGGCAGTGATCATCTTAAAATCTCCCAGTTCCTGGATTTGGTTTTGTGCCTGTTGAAAATGGGTTTTCAAAACAGAGTTTAGTTGTGCCACATGAGGTGAGTAAGTAATTACAAAAGGTATGAGCGAGCGGCATGTTATTTTTCCTGCCAGTGTATTCCCCGGATGATTCAAACAGTCTCTTCACCTCACTCTTAATGGCTCTGAGAAACCTGGCTGAATAACCTCTCGGCCTCAGAGCTGCAAATAGAGTATTGGTGGCAGTCTCTACATCCTGTTTATGGGTGCAGATTCTGTGAAATCTGATGAGTTGTGATTTTATGAGACCTTTATATGTATGACGGGGATGAAAGCTGGTCTTATGGAGCAAAGCATGCCTGTCTGTATCCTTAAAGTATACTCTGGTGGCTATGCCTTTTGTACTCTGATTAACATTACAGAAGAAGGCTTGTGTATCTAGGAATTCCACTTGGTGTGGTTGGATGTTGTGCTTAAGGGAGATTTTAGGATGGTGGCTGTTTAAAATTGCCATAAAATCATTCAAATCTGCCAACGAATGTGGCCATATTCCAAAAATATCATCCAGATATCTTAAATAGAGAGCTGGTGTTTTACTGCATTTTTGGAACACAGACCTCTCCCAATCTGCCATATAGATGTCCGCATACGCAGGTGAGTATTTACGGCCCATGGCGCATCCAGAGACCTGCAGGAAATACTTGCCATTGAATTCAAAATCATTCCTTTCTAATGTAAGTTTTAACAGGTCCAGGATGAAGTCATCGGGACGAGAGGGATCAGGATTCCTGTTAAAACATTCAGACACCGCTTTCAGGCCCAGTGTTGTATCTATGTTAGTACACAAGGAGTCCACATCAATGGAAAAAATATACGCATTAACACATGTTCGTATATTTTTCAATTTATTTACAAAATGATATGTATCCTTGACATAACTCGGATGTTGCTGTGACAGTGGGTTCAGGAAGAAATCGATATACTCCGTGATGTTGTATGTCTCCGAGCCACAGTGGCTGACAATGGGTCTGCCACTGGGGATGACATTTGGAACTGGCCACGACGCAGAAGGTTTGTGGATTTTAGGCAGCAGGTAGAATAGGCGTGGGCGAGGATTATCAGGGCCCATAAGGTAAGTTTTTTGTTTATTGTTTATGAATTTGTTTCTATATAACTGTTCTACTTTCTCTCTGACAATGGTCTGGGTTTCTGGCTGGAGTAAATATTGCAGTGGTTTGTAATAATGAGTGTCACTGAGTTGTCTGTCTGCTTCCTGTAAATAGTGAATTTTATCCTGTATACAGATTTGGCCTCCTTTGTCTGCGCCTTTAATGATGATGTCCGGGTTATTGGCGAGACTGGCGAGCGCTCCTCTCTCCGCCTGGCTGATGTTTTGCCTGCTGGAATGGCGCGGCTTGAACTGGCGGAAAGCTGCTATGTCCTCCTTGATGAGGTTC
This sequence comes from Trachinotus anak, assembly GCF_046630095.1. Lineage (NCBI taxonomy): Eukaryota > Metazoa > Chordata > Actinopteri > Carangiformes > Carangidae > Trachinotus > Trachinotus anak. Next base: position 132,907 of record NW_027273892.1, read on the forward strand.
TGAATCGGAGATGACACTGCCTCCAATTTCGGTTCCCAGTGTGATAATGTAATAAAAGGTACGGCTTCCTGTTGTTTATTGTAATCAAAATAGTCTAATAATTTGAAACGGCGGTGATACAGGTGGAGGTCTTTGCGTATTTCTAGTGGAGTTGGTGGTTTGGGCGTAGGTATGAAAGTCAGTCCTTTTTCCAGTATTTCAATTTCTGCTCTATTTAGGGAGAAAGACTGGCTTAAGTTGACTATATTTGATGAAGAGGGGAGTGCATTGGCAGCATGTTTAACTTAGACAGCCAGTGTTTGAGGATCTTATCTGCCGTCTCCTTTGTCCAATGAATTGGATCATTGGGGTTAACTGTAAAATCTGGTCTGTCAATGCGGGTTAAGAAGTTATATTTCAGCCTGATTTTTTGGTTCATTTCAGAAATTAATACCTGTTGGTTTTCTGGTATTTTGTTAGAGTAATGAATGATGGGGACGTGGATGATGGCCATCGGGAAAGCCGTTGTTGTCACGGCAACCAGCTGTTGCAGTTGTTTGCACGAGGTGGGTGTGGTTTGTTCCCTCAGGCAGTTATTGAGTCCGACTGACAGAATAACATGCTCCACCTGTGGTTGGATACTCAGTTTTTTGAGCAGGTGTGTCACGTGTGAGCAGGTGGCACCGGGATAGCTGTCCACTTGGACCCGCTCGTCGGTGAAGACTGGGATTCTGGCCAGATTGGAGTCGCCAATTATTAAAATTGGTTTTCTGACCGTCAATCGCCAGTCCTGATTTTTGTAGATGGTATGCTGGTGGACTGTCGGCTCTGTGCGCTCCGGTCTGGCTCGTGTGCGAGCGGCGGTACGCTGGGGTTTGGGCACCGGGCTGGAGTCAGACTGAGGAGTATTAGTGTCATTTTGACTTTCAGTTGTGTCCTCTGTCATCATGTTTTTCTCTCCATCCTGTGCCCCCGCCATCACCGTGTTCACCCCTCGCACCGGTTCAGACTCAGCGAGCGCACCTTGAGTGACGTCATCCAGTGCGCCGTGTGTTGCAGAGGTCAGAGAGATTGTCTCGGCCACGGACACAGCCACGTTCGAAAGTTGGGGACCAATTGGTAAGTTATTTACCGAGTCTTCCTCACAAACCAGTTCAAAATTTATTTTGGGGATATTGTCTTGATTTGTGTTATTAGGATATTGCTCTGTGATCTCGTTTGGTGGGGGTGTTTTCTCCGTTACAGGCTGTGAAGCAAGTAACGGTGCGTCAGCGTGGCACGGATACACTTGGGCCGTTGTTTGTCTGTGCGCCTGGCGTGGTACCGTCGGCTCCTGGGCAGGAGGGGGCGCAGGAGCTAGAATGGTGTGCGGCTCCTTAGCCGTAGTGGCGGAGCTCCCCCTCGTGTTTGGTTCGGCCTGGCTCGGCTCAGATGGACCAGGGAGCCCCAAGTTTCCCGGTTGCGCTGCTTCTTAGGACGGTAATTAATACTTTATTTCAAAAAAGAGGAAATATGTCCTTTATTTTTTGGAACACCTTGTAATAATTGACTATTTCTTTAATCCCATCTATAGGAGAAGTGCTGACTGACCTGGCTCTGGCAGGGTTAGGTTAGGGGACAATGCTCTTTTAAAATAAGATAAATAAAGTTTTCTTTAAAAAAAATTAGAGAGCAGCTCTGGCAACAGGTATCTGCAACGTCATTTTCATATTTACTTCTCCTTAAGGGTTCTTATAACTCCTATAATAATAAAATGAAACAGAGACAAAATTAAAATGATTGAAATTGTAGAGAAAAGGGGGAGAGCCAAATAAAGGGTTAAAAACATAATAAAAAATCACTTAAAGTGGGTGTATCAGGGTTACAACCTCACAGGGTTGAGAGATCTTAGGGTTAGGCACCCACCCCTGTATGGTTGAGGTTAGGGGAGGGGCCATGTACAGGTTAAAATTAATAAATAAATAAACAAAAAAGACGGTTGATGTTAGGCACCCTCCCTTAGATGGTTATGTTTAGGAAAAGGTTCTGGAAAATAATAGAAAAAAAAAAAAAAAAAAAGGTTGGGTTATTGTACAGAAGTGATTGGTGCATATCACCAGGGAAAATTAAACCACGCCAATGAACACAATACCCAATTAATATGTAGCTTACATAAGGAGAGATGTTTTGTGAATTTATGAGGGAGAGAATGGATAAGAACAATGAATTGGTATTTATTAATAAGTTGTTGCTTTTAAAACATATTATATAGCTCTAGTTCCTAAGTTATTTTTATAGTTTTTTAAAATTCTTTTTATAAAAACGAGATATCTTAAACCATCTTTTACTATAAAATTCATATGAAAAATATAATGTGTAAAAGAGAGTTTGTTTTTATAATTAATAAATAGTAGTTTTTAAAGAGGATATTTATAATGTTTTAGTAAAAAGCATTAGTTTCTAAAGACTTTTCATAAAAAGAAACTTAACTTATTGTTTTTCATTAAGTCCTTTTGGATTGATAGTTTCCAATGTGTTTATCCATTCTCTTTCTTTTCTTTTTCTGAAGGATCTCGACCAGTTGTTGTTATTTTCTAGTCCCAGAAAGATGTAATTGTTGGGACCATGATTTCTGAGATGATTATAAAGAATAGTAGAGTTTTCTGTTTTATTGAGTTGATATGTATGCTGATAGATCCTGGTTTTTAAGCTGTTGCCTGTCTCTCCTATGTATATTTTTTTAACAGATGGTGCACTGGATCGCATGCACTGAACCCCCCCACTCCATTAACGACTTCCGTCTGGCCAACGATCTGAATGAGTTCTACTGCCGCTTTGAAAGACAGTGGGACAAGCCTGACACTAACCTCCACATCAGAGCCACATCAGAACCCCCCTCCTCCTCCTCTACCAAAGGAACGTCTCTCTCTATCCTGGAGAGAGATGTCAACAGGCTTTTTAAGAAGCAGAACCCCCGCAAAGCAGCCGGTCCTGACTCTGTCTCTCCATCATCCCTGAAGCACTGTGCTGATCAGCTGTCTCCAGTGTTCACAGACATCTTCAACACCTCACTGGAGACCTGCCACGTGCCAGCCTGCTTCAAATCCTCCACCATCATCCCTGTCCCCAAAAAACCAAGGCCCACAGGACTAAATGACTATAGACCCATTGCCCTGACCTCTGTGGTCATGAAATCATTTGAGCGTCTTGTCCTGTCCCACCTCAAATCCATCACTGACCCACTCCTGGACCCCCTGCAGTTCGCCTACAGAGCCAACAGGTCCGTAGACGACGCCGTCAACATGGCTCTCCACTTCATCCTCCAGCACCTGGACTCCTCAGGGACCTATGCCAGGATCCTGTTTGTGGACTTCAGCTCTGCCTTCAACACCATCATCCCGGCTCTGCTGCAGGACAAGCTCTCCCAGCTGAGCGTGCCTGACTCCACCTGCAGGTGGATCACCGACTTCCTGTCTGACAGGAGGCAGCACGTGAAGCTAGGAAAGCACGTGTCTGACTCCCAGACCATCAGCACTGGATCCCCGCAAGGCTGCGTTCTTTCTCCTCTGCTCTTCTCCCTGTACACCAACACCTGCACCTCCAGCCATCAGTCTGTCAAGCTCCTGAAGTTTGCAGACGACACCACTCTCATTGGACTCATCTCTGATGGCGATGAGTCTGCCTACAGGTGGGAGACTGAGCGTCTGGTGACCTGGTGCAGGCAGAACAACCTAGAGCTAAACGCTCTGAAGACAGTGGAAATGATAGTGGACTTCAGGAAGAGCCCAGCCCCACCCACCCCCATCACCCTGTGTGACTCCCCCGTGGCTACCGTGGAGCATTTTCGCTTCTTGGGAACCACCATCACACAGGATCTCAAATGGGAGCTAAACATCAGCTCCCTCATCAAAAAAGCTCAGCAGAGGATGTATTTCCTGAGGCAATTGAAGAAGTTCAACCTGCCAAGGACTATGATGGTGAACTTCTACACCTCCATCATTGAGTCCATCCTCACCTCCTCCATCACCATCTGGTACGCTGCTGCCACGGAGAGGGACAATAACAGACTGCAGCGTATCATCCACTCTGCTGAGAAGGTGATTGGCTGCAATCTTCCGTCCCTCCAGGACCTGTACGCCTCAAGGACTCTGAGGCGTGCAGGGAAGATTGTAGCTGACTCCTCCCACCCTGGACACAAACTCTTTGAGACACTCCCCTCTGGCAGGAGGCTGCGGTCCTTCAGGACCAAAACCTCTCGCCACAAAAATAGCTTCTTCCCATCTGCTATTAGCCTCATCAACAAGGCTAGAGAGCCCCACTGTTGCTGATCAATTGCACCAATCACCAGAAAAAATTCCTTGTATGTGAAAACATACTTGGCAATAAAACTGATTCTGATTCTGATTCTGATTCTGATTCTGATAAACTACATTTCTGACGTCTTCCTTGAAGCTCTGTCTGATGGGAGCACCTTTGTCAGAGAATGTGTTTTCTATAAAGAGTTTGTTTATAAATTTGGGGTTGTTTGAGCGTGGTTTTTCTTGTTTTCCCATTGCCGTGTGTACCAGAATGTCCTTCAGATTCTTGTTTCTCCTGTAGGCAGTGATCATCTTAAAATCTCCCAGTTCCTGGATTTGGTTTTGTGCCTGTTGAAAATGGGTTTTCAAAACAGAGTTTAGTTGTGCCACATGAGGTGAGTAAGTAATTACAAAAGGTATGAGCGAGCGGCATGTTATTTTTCCTGCCAGTGTATTCCCCGGATGATTCAAACAGTCTCTTCACCTCACTCTTAATGGCTCTGAGAAACCTGGCTGAATAACCTCTCGGCCTCAGAGCTGCAAATAGAGTATTGGTGGCAGTCTCTACATCCTGTTTATGGGTGCAGATTCTGTGAAATCTGATGAGTTGTGATTTTATGAGACCTTTATATGTATGACGGGGATGAAAGCTGGTCTTATGGAGCAAAGCATGCCTGTCTGTATCCTTAAAGTATACTCTGGTGGCTATGCCTTTTGTACTCTGATTAACATTACAGAAGAAGGCTTGTGTATCTAGGAATTCCACTTGGTGTGGTTGGATGTTGTGCTTAAGGGAGATTTTAGGATGGTGGCTGTTTAAAATTGCCATAAAATCATTCAAATCTGCCAACGAATGTGGCCATATTCCAAAAATATCATCCAGATATCTTAAATAGAGAGCTGGTGTTTTACTGCATTTTTGGAACACAGACCTCTCCCAATCTGCCATATAGATGTCCGCATACGCAGGTGAGTATTTACGGCCCATGGCGCATCCAGAGACCTGCAGGAAATACTTGCCATTGAATTCAAAATCATTCCTTTCTAATGTAAGTTTTAACAGGTCCAGGATGAAGTCATCGGGACGAGAGGGATCAGGATTCCTGTTAAAACATTCAGACACCGCTTTCAGGCCCAGTGTTGTATCTATGTTAGTACACAAGGAGTCCACATCAATGGAAAAAATATACGCATTAACACATGTTCGTATATTTTTCAATTTATTTACAAAATGATATGTATCCTTGACATAACTCGGATGTTGCTGTGACAGTGGGTTCAGGAAGAAATCGATATACTCCGTGATGTTGTATGTCTCCGAGCCACAGTGGCTGACAATGGGTCTGCCACTGGGGATGACATTTGGAACTGGCCACGACGCAGAAGGTTTGTGGATTTTAGGCAGCAGGTAGAATAGGCGTGGGCGAGGATTATCAGGGCCCATAAGGTAAGTTTTTTGTTTATTGTTTATGAATTTGTTTCTATATAACTGTTCTACTTTCTCTCTGACAATGGTCTGGGTTTCTGGCTGGAGTAAATATTGCAGTGGTTTGTAATAATGAGTGTCACTGAGTTGTCTGTCTGCTTCCTGTAAATAGTGAATTTTATCCTGTATACAGATTTGGCCTCCTTTGTCTGCGCCTTTAATGATGATGTCCGGGTTATTGGCGAGACTGGCGAGCGCTCCTCTCTCCGCCTGGCTGATGTTTTGCCTGCTGGAATGGCGCGGCTTGAACTGGCGGAAAGCTGCTATGTCCTCCTTGATGAGGTTCTGAATCGGAGATGACACTGCCTCCAATTTCGGTTCCCAGTGTGATAATGTAATAAAAGGTACGGCTTCCTGTTGTTTATTGTAATCAAAATAGTCTAATAATTTGAAACGGCGGTGATACAGGTGGAGGTCTTTGCGTATTTCTAGTGGAGTTGGTGGTTTGGGCGTAGGTATGAAAGTCAGTCCTTTTTCCAGTATTTCAATTTCTGCTCTATTTAGGGAGAAAGACTGGCTTAAGTTGACTATATTTGATGAAGAGGGGAGTGCATTGGCAGCATGTTTAACTTAGACAGCCAGTGTTTGAGGATCTTATCTGCCGTCTCCTTTGTCCAATGAATTGGATCATTGGGGTTAACTGTAAAATCTGGTCTGTCAATGCGGGTTAAGAAGTTATATTTCAGCCTGATTTTTTGGTTCATTTCAGAAATTAATACCTGTTGGTTTTCTGGTATTTTGTTAGAGTAATGAATGATGGGGACGTGGATGATGGCCATCGGGAAAGCCGTTGTTGTCACGGCAACCAGCTGTTGCAGTTGTTTGCACGAGGTGGGTGTGGTTTGTTCCCTCAGGCAGTTATTGAGTCCGACTGACAGAATAACATGCTCCACCTGTGGTTGGATACTCAGTTTTTTGAGCAGGTGTGTCACGTGTGAGCAGGTGGCACCGGGATAGCTGTCCACTTGGACCCGCTCGTCGGTGAAGACTGGGATTCTGGCCAGATTGGAGTCGCCAATTATTAAAATTGGTTTTCTGACCGTCAATCGCCAGTCCTGATTTTTGTAGATGGTATGCTGGTGGACTGTCGGCTCTGTGCGCTCCGGTCTGGCTCGTGTGCGAGCGGCGGTACGCTGGGGTTTGGGCACCGGGCTGGAGTCAGACTGAGGAGTATTAGTGTCATTTTGACTTTCAGTTGTGTCCTCTGTCATCATGTTTTTCTCTCCATCCTGTGCCCCCGCCATCACCGTGTTCACCCCTCGCACCGGTTCAGACTCAGCGAGCGCACCTTGAGTGACGTCATCCAGTGCGCCGTGTGTTGCAGAGGTCAGAGAGATTGTCTCGGCCACGGACACAGCCACGTTCGAAAGTTGGGGACCAATTGGTAAGTTATTTACCGAGTCTTCCTCACAAACCAGTTCAAAATTTATTTTGGGGATATTGTCTTGATTTGTGTTATTAGGATATTGCTCTGTGATCTCGTTTGGTGGGGGTGTTTTCTCCGTTACAGGCTGTGAAGCAAGTAACGGTGCGTCAGCGTGGCACGGATACACTTGGGCCGTTGTTTGTCTGTGCGCCTGGCGTGGTACCGTCGGCTCCTGGGCAGGAGGGGGCGCAGGAGCTAGAATGGTGTGCGGCTCCTTAGCCGTAGTGGCGGAGCTCCCCCTCGTGTTTGGTTCGGCCTGGCTCGGCTCAGATGGACCAGGGAGCCCCAAGTTTCCCGGTTGCGCTGCTTCTTAGGACGGTAATTAATACTTTATTTCAAAAAAGAGGAAATATGTCCTTTATTTTTTGGAACACCTTGTAATAATTGACTATTTCTTTAATCCCATCTATAGGAGAAGTGCTGACTGACCTGGCTCTGGCAGGGTTAGGTTAGGGGACAATGCTCTTTTAAAATAAGATAAATAAAGTTTTCTTTAAAAAAAATTAGAGAGCAGCTCTGGCAACAGGTATCTGCAACGTCATTTTCATATTTACTTCTCCTTAAGGGTTCTTATAACTCCTATAATAATAAAATGAAACAGAGACAAAATTAAAATGATTGAAATTGTAGAGAAAAGGGGGAGAGCCAAATAAAGGGTTAAAAACATAATAAAAAATCACTTAAAGTGGGTGTATCAGGGTTACAACCTCACAGGGTTGAGAGATCTTAGGGTTAGGCACCCACCCCTGTATGGTTGAGGTTAGGGGAGGGGCCATGTACAGGTTAAAATTAATAAATAAATAAACAAAAAAGACGGTTGATGTTAGGCACCCTCCCTTAGATGGTTATGTTTAGGAAGAGGTTCTGGAAAATAATAGAAAAAAAAAAAAAAAAGGTTGGGTTATTGTACAGAAGTGATTGGTGCATATCACCAGGGTAAATTAAACCACGCCAATGAACACAATACCCAATTAATATGTAGCTTACATAAGGAGAGATGTTTTGTGAATTTATGAGGGAGAGAATGGATAAGAACAATGAATTGGTATTTATTAATAAGTTGTTGCTTTTAAAACATATTATATAGCTCTAGTTCCTAAGTTATTTTTATAGTTTTTTAAAATTCTTTTTATAAAAACGAGATATCTTAAACCATCTTTTACTATAAAATTCATATGAAAAATATAATGTGTAAAAGAGAGTTTGTTTTTATAATTAATAAATAGTAGTTTTTAAAGAGGATATTTATAATGTTTTAGTAAAAAGCATTAGTTTCTAAAGACTTTTCATAAAAAGAAACTTAACTTATTGTTTTTCATTAAGTCCTTTTGGATTGATAGTTTCCAATGTGTTTATCCATTCTCTTTCTTTTCTTTTTCTGAAGGATCTCGACCAGTTGTTGTTATTTTCTAGTCCCAGAAAGATGTAATTGTTGGGACCATGATTTCTGAGATGATTATAAAGAATAGTAGAGTTTTCTGTTTTATTGAGTTGATATGTATGCTGATAGATCCTGGTTTTTAAGCTGTTGCCTGTCTCTCCTATGTATATTTTTTTAACAGATGGTGCACTGGATCGCATAAACTACATTTCTGACGTCTTCCTTGAAGCTCTGTCTGATGGGAGCACCTTTGTCAGAGAATGTGTTTTCTATAAAGAGTTTGTTTATAAATTTGGGGTTGTTTGAGCGTGGTTTTTCTTGTTTTCCCATTGCCGTGTGTACCAGAATGTCCTTCAGATTCTTGTTTCTCCTGTAGGCAGTGATCATCTTAAAATCTCCCAGTTCCTGGATTTGGTTTTGTGCCTGTTGAAAATGGGTTTTCAAAACAGAGTTTAGTTGTGCCACATGAGGTGAGTAAGTAATTACAAAAGGTATGAGCGAGCGGCATGTTATTTTTCCTGCCAGTGTATTCCCCGGATGATTCAAACAGTCTCTTCACCTCACTCTTAATGGCTCTGAGAAACCTGGCTGAATAACCTCTCGGCCTCAGAGCTGCAAATAGAGTATTGGTGGCAGTCTCTACATCCTGTTTATGGGTGCAGATTCTGTGAAATCTGATGAGTTGTGATTTTATGAGACCTTTATATGTATGACGGGGATGAAAGCTGGTCTTATGGAGCAAAGCATGCCTGTCTGTATCCTTAAAGTATACTCTGGTGGCTATGCCTTTTGTACTCTGATTAACATTACAGAAGAAGGCTTGTGTATCTAGGAATTCCACTTGGTGTGGTTGGATGTTGTGCTTAAGGGAGATTTTAGGATGGTGGCTGTTTAAAATTGCCATAAAATCATTCAAATCTGCCAACGAATGTGGCCATATTCCAAAAATATCATCCAGATATCTTAAATAGAGAGCTGGTGTTTTACTGCATTTTTGGAACACAGACCTCTCCCAATCTGCCATATAGATGTCCGCATACGCAGGTGAGTATTTACGGCCCATGGCGCATCCAGAGACCTGCAGGAAATACTTGCCATTGAATTCAAAATCATTCCTTTCTAATGTAAGTTTTAACAGGTCCAGGATGAAGTCATCGGGACGAGAGGGATCAGGATTCCTGTTAAAACATTCAGACACCGCTTTCAGGCCCAGTGTTGTATCTATGTTAGTACACAAGGAGTCCACATCAATGGAAAAAATATACGCATTAACACATGTTCGTATATTTTTCAATTTATTTACAAAATGATATGTATCCTTGACATAACTCGGATGTTGCTGTGACAGTGGGTTCAGGAAGAAATCGATATACTCCGTGATGTTGTATGTCTCCGAGCCACAGTGGCTGACAATGGGTCTGCCACTGGGGATGACATTTGGAACTGGCCACGACGCAGAAGGTTTGTGGATTTTAGGCAGCAGGTAGAATAGGCGTGGGCGAGGATTATCAGGGCCCATAAGGTAAGTTTTTTGTTTATTGTTTATGAATTTGTTTCTATATAACTGTTCTACTTTCTCTCTGACAATGGTCTGGGTTTCTGGCTGGAGTAAATATTGCAGTGGTTTGTAATAATGAGTGTCACTGAGTTGTCTGTCTGCTTCCTGTAAATAGTGAATTTTATCCTGTATACAGATTTGGCCTCCTTTGTCTGCGCCTTTAATGATGATGTCCGGGTTATTGGCGAGACTGGCGAGCGCTCCTCTCTCCGCCTGGCTGATGTTTTGCCTGCTGGAATGGCGCGGCTTGAACTGGCGGAAAGCTGCTATGTCCTCCTTGATGAGGTTCTGAATCGGAGATGACACTGCCTCCAATTTCGGTTCCCAGTGTGATAATGTAATAAAAGGTACGGCTTCCTGTTGTTTATTGTAATCAAAATAGTCTAATAATTTGAAACGGCGGTGATACAGGTGGAGGTCTTTGCGTATTTCTAGTGGAGTTGGTGGTTTGGGCGTAGGTATGAAAGTCAGTCCTTTTTCCAGTATTTCAATTTCTGCTCTATTTAGGGAGAAAGACTGGCTTAAGTTGACTATATTTGATGAAGAGGGGAGTGCATTGGCAGCATGTTTAACTTAGACAGCCAGTGTTTGAGGATCTTATCTGCCGTCTCCTTTGTCCAATGAATTGGATCATTGGGGTTAACTGTAAAATCTGGTCTGTCAATGCGGGTTAAGAAGTTATATTTCAGCCTGATTTTTTGGTTCATTTCAGAAATTAATACCTGTTGGTTTTCTGGTATTTTGTTAGAGTAATGAATGATGGGGACGTGGATGATGGCCATCGGGAAAGCCGTTGTTGTCACGGCAACCAGCTGTTGCAGTTGTTTGCACGAGGTGGGTGTGGTTTGTTCCCTCAGGCAGTTATTGAGTCCGACTGACAGAATAACATGCTCCACCTGTGGTTGGATACTCAGTTTTTTGAGCAGGTGTGTCACGTGTGAGCAGGTGGCACCGGGATAGCTGTCCACTTGGACCCGCTCGTCGGTGAAGACTGGGATTCTGGCCAGATTGGAGTCGCCAATTATTAAAATTGGTTTTCTGACCGTCAATCGCCAGTCCTGATTTTTGTAGATGGTATGCTGGTGGACTGTCGGCTCTGTGCGCTCCGGTCTGGCTCGTGTGCGAGCGGCGGTACGCTGGGGTTTGGGCACCGGGCTGGAGTCAGACTGAGGAGTATTAGTGTCATTTTGACTTTCAGTTGTGTCCTCTGTCATCATGTTTTTCTCTCCATCCTGTGCCCCCGCCATCACCGTGTTCACCCCTCGCACCGGTTCAGACTCAGCGAGCGCACCTTGAGTGACGTCATCCAGTGCGCCGTGTGTTGCAGAGGTCAGAGAGATTGTCTCGGCCACGGACACAGCCACGTTCGAAAGTTGGGGACCAATTGGTAAGTTATTTACCGAGTCTTCCTCACAAACCAGTTCAAAATTTATTTTGGGGATATTGTCTTGATTTGTGTTATTAGGATATTGCTCTGTGATCTCGTTTGGTGGGGGTGTTTTCTCCGTTACAGGCTGTGAAGCAAGTAACGGTGCGTCAGCGTGGCACGGATACACTTGGGCCGTTGTTTGTCTGTGCGCCTGGCGTGGTACCGTCGGCTCCTGGGCAGGAGGGGGCGCAGGAGCTAGAATGGTGTGCGGCTCCTTAGCCGTAGTGGCGGAGCTCCCCCTCGTGTTTGGTTCGGCCTGGCTCGGCTCAGATGGACCAGGGAGCCCCAAGTTTCCCGGTTGCGCTGCTTCTTAGGACGGTAATTAATACTTTATTTCAAAAAAGAGGAAATATGTCCTTTATTTTTTGGAACACCTTGTAATAATTGACTATTTCTTTAATCCCATCTATAGGAGAAGTGCTGACTGACCTGGCTCTGGCAGGGTTAGGTTAGGGGACAATGCTCTTTTAAAATAAGATAAATAAAGTTTTCTTTAAAAAAAATTAGAGAGCAGCTCTGGCAACAGGTATCTGCAACGTCATTTTCATATTTACTTCTCCTTAAGGGTTCTTATAACTCCTATAATAATAAAATGAAACAGAGACAAAATTAAAATGACAATATATGAAAAATTAAAAACAGATACATTAGGGTTAAAAAAGAACCTTTGTTTCCTGAAAAAAATTGTAGAGAAAAGGGGGAGAGCCAAATAAAGGGTTAAAAACATAATAAAAAATCACTTAAAGTGGGTGTATCAGGGTTACAACCTCACAGGGTTGAGAGATCTTAGGGTTAGGCACCCACCCCTGTATGGTTGAGGTTAGGGGAGGGGCCATGTACAGGTTAAAATTAATAAATAAATAAACAAAAAAGACGGTTGATGTTAGGCACCCTCCCTTAGATGGTTATGTTTAGGAAAAGGTTCTGGAAAATAATAGAAAAAAAAAAAAAAAAAAAGGTTGGGTTATTGTACAGAAGTGATTGGTGCATATCACCAGGGAAAATTAAACCACGCCAATGAACACAATACCCAATTAATATGTAGCTTACATAAGGAGAGATGTTTTGTGAATTTATGAGGGAGAGAATGGACAAGAACAATGAATTGGTATTTATTAATAAGTTGTTGCTTTTAAAACATATTATATAGCTCTAGTTCCTAAGTTATTTTTATAGTTTTTTAAAATTCTTTTTATAAAAACGAGATATCTTAAACCATCTTTTACTATAAAATTCATATGAAAAATATAATGTGTAAAAGAGAGTTTGTTTTTATAATTAATAAATAGTAGTTTTTAAAGAGGATATTTATAATGTTTTAGTAAAAAGCATTAGTTTCTAAAGACTTTTCATAAAAAGAAACTTAACTTATTGTTTTTCATTAAGTCCTTTTGGATTGATAGTTTCCAATGTGTTTATCCATTCTCTTTCTTTTCTTTTTCTGAAGGATCTCGACCAGTTGTTGTTATTTTCTAGTCCCAGAAAGATGTAATTGTTGGGACCATGATTTCTGAGATGATTATAAAGAATAGTAGAGTTTTCTGTTTTATTGAGTTGATATGTATGCTGATAGATCCTGGTTTTTAAGCTGTTGCCTGTCTCTCCTATGTATATTTTTTTAACAGATGGTGCACTGGATCGCATAAACTACATTTCTGACGTCTTCCTTGAAGCTCTGTCTGATGGGAGCACCTTTGTCAGAGAATGTGTTTTCTATAAAGAGTTTGTTTATAAATTTGGGGTTGTTTGAGCGTGGTTTTTCTTGTTTTCCCATTGCCGTGTGTACCAGAATGTCCTTCAGATTCTTGTTTCTCCTGTAGGCAGTGATCATCTTAAAATCTCCCAGTTCCTGGATTTGGTTTTGTGCCTGTTGAAAATGGGTTTTCAAAACAGAGTTTAGTTGTGCCACATGAGGTGAGTAAGTAATTACAAAAGGTATGAGCGAGCGGCATGTTATTTTTCCTGCCAGTGTATTCCCCGGATGATTCAAACAGTCTCTTCACCTCACTCTTAATGGCTCTGAGAAACCTGGCTGAATAACCTCTCGGCCTCAGAGCTGCAAATAGAGTATTGGTGGCAGTCTCTACATCCTGTTTATGGGTGCAGATTCTGTGAAATCTGATGAGTTGTGATTTTATGAGACCTTTATATGTATGACGGGGATGAAAGCTGGTCTTATGGAGCAAAGCATGCCTGTCTGTATCCTTAAAGTATACTCTGGTGGCTATGCCTTTTGTACTCTGATTAACATTACAGAAGAAGGCTTGTGTATCTAGGAATTCCACTTGGTGTGGTTGGATGTTGTGCTTAAGGGAGATTTTAGGATGGTGGCTGTTTAAAATTGCCATAAAATCATTCAAATCTGCCAACGAATGTGGCCATATTCCAAAAATATCATCCAGATATCTTAAATAGAGAGCTGGTGTTTTACTGCATTTTTGGAACACAGACCTCTCCCAATCTGCCATATAGATGTCCGCATACGCAGGTGAGTATTTACGGCCCATGGCGCATCCAGAGACCTGCAGGAAATACTTGCCATTGAATTCAAAATCATTCCTTTCTAATGTAAGTTTTAACAGGTCCAGGATGAAGTCATCGGGACGAGAGGGATCGGGATTCCTGTTAAAACATTCAGACACCGCTTTCAGGCCCAGTGTTGTATCTATGTTAGTACACAAGGAGTCCACATCAATGGAAAAAATATACGCATTAACACATGTTCGTATATTTTTCAATTTATTTACAAAATGATATGTATCCTTGACATAACTCGGATGTTGCTGTGACAGTGGGTTCAGGAAGAAATCGATATACTCCGTGATGTTGTATGTCTCCGAGCCACAGTGGCTGACAATGGGTCTGCCACTGGGGATGACATTTGGAACTGGCCACGACGCAGAAGGTTTGTGGATTTTAGGCAGCAGGTAGAATAGGCGTGGGCGAGGATTATCAGGGCCCATAAGGTAAGTTTTTTGTTTATTGTTTATGAATTTGTTTCTATATAACTGTTCTACTTTCTCTCTGACAATGGTCTGGGTTTCTGGCTGGAGTAAATATTGCAGTGGTTTGTAATAATGAGTGTCACTGAGTTGTCTGTCTGCTTCCTGTAAATAGTGAATTTTATCCTGTATACAGATTTGGCCTCCTTTGTCTGCGCCTTTAATGATGATGTCCGGGTTATTGGCGAGACTGGCGAGCGCTCCTCTCTCCGCCTGGCTGATGTTTTGCCTGCTGGAATGGCGCGGCTTGAACTGGCGGAAAGCTGCTATGTCCTCCTTGATGAGGTTCTGAATCGGAGATGACACTGCCTCCAATTTCGGTTCCCAGTGTGATAATGTAATAAAAGGTACGGCTTCCTGTTGTTTATTGTAATCAAAATAGTCTAATAATTTGAAACGGCGGTGATACAGGTGGAGGTCTTTGCGTATTTCTAGTGGAGTTGGTGGTTTGGGCGTAGGTATGAAAGTCAGTCCTTTTTCCAGTATTTCAATTTCTGCTCTATTTAGGGAGAAAGACTGGCTTAAGTTGACTATATTTGATGAAGAGGGGAGTGCATTGGCAGCATGTTTAACTTAGACAGCCAGTGTTTGAGGATCTTATCTGCCGTCTCCTTTGTCCAATGAATTGGATCATTGGGGTTAACTGTAAAATCTGGTCTGTCAATGCGGGTTAAGAAGTTATATTTCAGCCTGATTTTTTGGTTCATTTCAGAAATTAATACCTGTTGGTTTTCTGGTATTTTGTTAGAGTAATGAATGATGGGGACGTGGATGATGGCCATCGGGAAAGCCGTTGTTGTCACGGCAACCAGCTGTTGCAGTTGTTTGCACGAGGTGGGTGTGGTTTGTTCCCTCAGGCAGTTATTGAGTCCGACTGACAGAATAACATGCTCCACCTGTGGTTGGATACTCAGTTTTTTGAGCAGGTGTGTCACGTGTGAGCAGGTGGCACCGGGATAGCTGTCCACTTGGACCCGCTCGTCGGTGAAGACTGGGATTCTGGCCAGATTGGAGTCGCCAATTATTAAAATTGGTTTTCTGACCGTCAATCGCCAGTCCTGATTTTTGTAGATGGTATGCTGGTGGACTGTCGGCTCTGTGCGCTCCGGTCTGGCTCGTGTGCGAGCGGCGGTACGCTGGGGTTTGGGCACCGGGCTGGAGTCAGACTGAGGAGTATTAGTGTCATTTTGACTTTCAGTTGTGTCCTCTGTCATCATGTTTTTCTCTCCATCCTGTGCCCCCGCCATCACCGTGTTCACCCCTCGCACCGGTTCAGACTCAGCGAGCGCACCTTGAGTGACGTCATCCAGTGCGCCGTGTGTTGCAGAGGTCAGAGAGATTGTCTCGGCCACGGACACAGCCACGTTCGAAAGTTGGGGACCAATTGGTAAGTTATTTACCGAGTCTTCCTCACAAACCAGTTCAAAATTTATTTTGGGGATATTGTCTTGATTTGTGTTATTAGGATATTGCTCTGTGATCTCGTTTGGTGGGGGTGTTTTCTCCGTTACAGGCTGTGAAGCAAGTAACGGTGCGTCAGCGTGGCACGGATACACTTGGGCCGTTGTTTGTCTGTGCGCCTGGCGTGGTACCGTCGGCTCCTGGGCAGGAGGGGGCGCAGGAGCTAGAATGGTGTGCGGCTCCTTAGCCGTAGTGGCGGAGCTCCCCCTCGTGTTTGGTTCGGCCTGGCTCGGCTCAGATGGACCAGGGAGCCCCAAGTTTCCCGGTTGCGCTGCTTCTTAGGACGGTAATTAATACTTTATTTCAAAAAAGAGGAAATATGTCCTTTATTTTTTGGAACACCTTGTAATAATTGACTATTTCTTTAATCCCATCTATAGGAGAAGTGCTGACTGACCTGGCTCTGGCAGGGTTAGGTTAGGGGACAATGCTCTTTTAAAATAAGATAAATAAAGTTTTCTTTAAAAAAAATTAGAGAGCAGCTCTGGCAACAGGTATCTGCAACGTCATTTTCATATTTACTTCTCCTTAAGGGTTCTTATAACTCCTATAATAATAAAATGAAACAGAGACAAAATTAAAATGATTGAAATTGTAGAGAAAAGGGGGAGAGCCAAATAAAGGGTTAAAAACATAATAAAAAATCACTTAAAGTGGGTGTATCAGGGTTACAACCTCACAGGGTTGAGAGATCTTAGGGTTAGGCACCCACCCCTGTATGGTTGAGGTTAGGGGAGGGGCCATGTACAGGTTAAAATTAATAAATAAATAAACAAAAAAGACGGTTGATGTTAGGCACCCTCCCTTAGATGGTTATGTTTAGGAAAAGGTTCTGGAAAATAATAGAAAAAAAAAAAAAAAAAAAGGTTGGGTTATTGTACAGAAGTGATTGGTGCATATCACCAGGGAAAATTAAACCACGCCAATGAACACAATACCCAATTAATATGTAGCTTACATAAGGAGAGATGTTTTGTGAATTTATGAGGGAGAGAATGGATAAGAACAATGAATTGGTATTTATTAATAAGTTGTTGCTTTTAAAACATATTATATAGCTCTAGTTCCTAAGTTATTTTTATAGTTTTTTAAAATTCTTTTTATAAAAACGAGATATCTTAAACCATCTTTTACTATAAAATTCATATGAAAAATATAATGTGTAAAAGAGAGTTTGTTTTTATAATTAATAAATAGTAGTTTTTAAAGAGGTTATTTATAATGTTTTAGTAAAAAGCATTAGTTTCTAAAGACTTTTCATAAAAAGAAACTTAACTTATTGTTTTTCATTAAGTCCTTTTGGATTGATAGTTTCCAATGTGTTTATCCATTCTCTTTCTTTTCTTTTTCTGAAGGATCTCGACCAGTTGTTGTTATTTTCTAGTCCCAGAAAGATGTAATTGTTGGGACCATGATTTCTGAGATGATTATAAAGAATAGTAGAGTTTTCTGTTTTATTGAGTTGATATGTATGCTGATAGATCCTGGTTTTTAAGCTGTTGCCTGTCTCTCCTATGTATATTTTTTTAACAGATGGTGCACTGGATCGCATGCACTGAACCCCCCCACTCCATTAACGACTTCCGTCTGGCCAACGATCTGAATGAGTTCTACTGCCGCTTTGAAAGACAGTGGGACAAGCCTGACACTAACCTCCACATCAGAGCCACATCAGAACCCTCCTCCTCCCCTACCAAAGGAACGTCTCTCTCTATCCTGGAGAGAGATGTCAACAGGCTTTTTAAGAAGCAGAACCCCCGCAAAGCAGCCGGTCCTGACTCTGTCTCTCCATCATCCCTGAAGCACTGTGCTGATCAGCTGTCTCCAGTGTTCACAGACATCTTCAACACCTCACTGGAGACCTGCCACGTGCCAGCCTGCTTCAAATCCTCCACCATCATCCCTGTCCCCAAAAAACCAAGGCCCACAGGACTAAATGACTATAGACCCATTGCCCTGACCTCTGTGGTCATGAAATCATTTGAGCGTCTTGTCCTGTCCCACCTCAAATCCATCACTGACCCACTCCTGGACCCCCTGCAGTTCGCCTACAGAGCCAACAGGTCCGTAGACGACGCCGTCAACATGGCTCTCCACTTCATCCTCCAGCACCTGGACTCCTCAGGGACCTATGCCAGGATCCTGTTTGTGGACTTCAGCTCTGCCTTCAACACCATCATCCCGGCTCTGCTGCAGGACAAGCTCTCCCAGCTGAGCGTGCCTGACTCCACCTGCAGGTGGATCACCGACTTCCTGTCTGACAGGAGGCAGCACGTGAAGCTAGGAAAGCACGTGTCTGACTCCCAGACCATCAGCACTGGATCCCCGCAAGGCTGCGTTCTTTCTCCTCTGCTCTTCTCCCTGTACACCAACACCTGCACCTCCAGCCATCAGTCTGTCAAGCTCCTGAAGTTTGCAGACGACACCACTCTCATTGGACTCATCTCTGATGGCGATGAGTCTGCCTACAGGTGGGAGACTGAGCGTCTGGTGACCTGGTGCAGGCAGAACAACCTAGAGCTAAACGCTCTGAAGACAGTGGAAATGATAGTGGACTTCAGGAAGAGCCCAGCCCCACCCACCCCCATCACCCTGTGTGACTCCCCCGTGGCTACCGTGGAGCATTTTCGCTTCTTGGGAACCACCATCACACAGGATCTCAAATGGGAGCTAAACATCAGCTCCCTCATCAAAAAAGCTCAGCAGAGGATGTATTTCCTGAGGCAATTGAAGAAGTTCAACCTGCCAAGGACTATGATGGTGAACTTCTACACCTCCATCATTGAGTCCATCCTCACCTCCTCCATCACCATCTGGTACGCTGCTGCCACGGAGAGGGACAATAACAGACTGCAGCGTATCATCCACTCTGCTGAGAAGGTGATTGGCTGCAATCTTCCGTCCCTCCAGGACCTGTACGCCTCAAGGACTCTGAGGCGTGCAGGGAAGATTGTAGCTGACTCCTCCCACCCTGGACACAAACTCTTTGAGACACTCCCCTCTGGCAGGAGGCTGCGGTCCTTCAGGACCAAAACCTCTCGCCACAAAAATAGCTTCTTCCCATCTGCTATTAGCCTCATCAACAAGGCTAGAGAGCCCCACTGTTGCTGATCAATTGCACCAATCACCAGAAAAAATTCCTTGTATGTGAAAACATACTTGGCAATAAAACTGATTCTGATTCTGATTCTGAT